>NC_053155.1:0-40000 GCF_016835505.1 Polypterus senegalus | reverse complement strand
AGGTTTGTATCAACCCGCAATATGATTCATGACAAAGTGGAGACTATAGGCGACGCACAGAAAGACTATGGACGCTCTAATCTGGTTGGACTAGGGTCAGATGGAGCGTCTTATGACTGGGAAACACAATGGTGTGGCAAAACTGCTTAAAGATAAAACATCTGGGCTCTTGGTCAACTGCCACCGTGTAAACCACAGAATGGCCCTTGCAATGGCACCAAGCAGCAGCTGCTGTACCTTATTTAACACAACTGACCGACACTTTAAGGCAGCTGTTCTATTTCTAACAAAATTCTTTACTTAGGATGGCCGGTTTAACGGAAATCCAAATGGCCAGTGATACTAGATGGCTGTCTCAGGACTCTGCAGTACAGTCACTACGACAGTGTATGATGTGTGCCATAGCTGAGGCCACTGAACGAAATGACATCACAGCTGAAGGATTAAGCAGATGTATTAAAACTAATAATTCAGTTTCCTCTCTGATGATGCTTTCAGATGTATGACCTTTGTTGTCTAACTTACCTAAGGTTTGGCAAAGGCAAGATGTCAATCATACCGAAACTGAGCCAGTTTTGCTTGCCAAAAATTGTCCATCGTGGAGTTGAAAGACACTCCTCGGAAATATTTTCAAAGCCTTCATCATTGCCTGGCAGAAGAATGGTCAGATCTCCGCATTGTTTATACACAGAGTGATGTGAGGTCATTCAAAACTGCAATATATGATAAATACCTAGAGACAGTGGTCAAGCACCTAGATGCAAGATTCCCCGACATGCCAATTATTTCCAGCTTTTCAAACGTTTTCAATGCAGAAACTCACGATTCAAGCAAGTCTGCTGAAATTCTATTCGATCATTACTCCAAAAATGGTATCTCTCAAATTTTCAAATATGAAAGCAGGGGGCAAGAATGGACAGTTGTGTCAAAAATGATCAGAAGTCAATCATACAAAGACTTCAGTCCAAAACAGATTTTACTAAAAATGGCAATGACATCAGAGCTCAGAGAGTCGTTTCCACATTTAGCCAAAACCAGCTCATGTTGGGCTAGTGATCCCAGTGAGCACAGCTGAATGTGAAAGGGGGCTTTCTGCCCTTAAAAGGATCAAGACATGTTTGAGAAATCGAATGAATCAAAGCACGCTAAATAATCTCATGCGGATCTCCTTGGAGGTCCCCGATCATGTGGGCTTTGATAATGGGAAGCTGCAGACAACTAGGCCTCTACGAAGAAAAGAAGAATTAATACTTGACTGAAGACACCTTCTGCATATGCAAGTTGGCTTTGAAAAATATTGCTTTTTATTTTTCTTTAGGTTTCCCATACTTTTTCCATTGTTTTCACTTTTCTTCCCGACAGTGACAATACTTGTGCCTCGTGGTTTATGTCATAACAATTATTATTTAAAATTTTGGCTAGGGATGAAGGATCTTGAATTGGATACTTCTTAAATGTAATAAAAATATTCTGGCACAAGTGTCAAACCTTTAAAAAAGGAAGTCTTATTGGGCATTGGAAAATAATTAATAATAATTAAACTAATAAAAATAGTGCACATTTAATATTCTGCACCACCAAATTTCCCCGTCCCGCTTGGTTACTTTATGCTACCCGGCTGGAAAAAATTTCTGGGGAGAACACTGAAGATTATATTTTATGCTTATGCTTATAGTATTTTGACTGTATTGTCAATAGATCTCTATTTTGATTCATATAGGCCGCTCCTGGGGGGCTTGTTTTGTTCTGGACGTGCTCCGTCTCTAGGAATATGTCTGAGGACTGGGACTTTGTCAAGTGCGGTCTAACAACACAAGGGGAAGCAAAATGGGGGGAGAACAGAAAGACAGCAAGATATTTCTAATCTATCCTTTTAATCCTTATAATTGTAAGAGCCAATGTAACAATAGGCTTTATTGCAATAACTCCTGGAAAAATTGGAAATTAAGGTCAAAGCTATCTTAATTTAAGATAGTACTTTATTAAATAAGACTAAAAAAATGTCAACAAAAGTTCAGAAGCAACGTCTCCAAGACCAGACAGTTAACTTTTTAAGATGAAATGTTAAAGGTCTCAATCACGAATTGAAGAGAAAGAAAGTATTCTCTCACCTAACAGGTCTAAATGCTAAAATAGTATTTTTACAGGAACCCCACTCATTAAGCAAGGATCAGGTCCAGCTTTACAAAGAAAACTAGAGGTGAGGGAATTCTTACACAGAGAACAGTCTCGTTTGTAGTATCAGATGTGGTATCTGATCCTGAGGGAGATATGTGATCGTCTTGGGTAATTCATTTAACTATAAAGTGATTTTGATAAATATCTACGCACCCAATGTGGATGATAGGGCCTTCATCCAAAACGTATCTGCATTCATTCCCAATGTGAACACTCATAAAATTATAACGGCTGGGGACTTTGTGTTTTAAATCCAGACCTAGATAGATGTCATTGTCCCTGTGACAGGAGGCCTAACACTTTAAAGACAATTACACAGTTTGTGACTGACCACAACTTATCAGACCCCTGCAGATTTCTAAACCTAAACCCAAACTCAAGAGCATATTCCTTCTACTCACCAGGGCACCACTGGTGCTCAAGAATTGATTGTTTCTTTGTAGAGAACAATTTCTTGCTTACCTTTAAATCTTGTAAGTACGACGCTATTGTAATCTCCACTCCAACCATGCCCTTTTGATCATGGAGCTTAAATCATTATGCCCCACATACTTATCTCACAGATGACATCTTAACCCACTTTGATGAGCAGACGAGAACTGCACAGAATTTATATCCAAGCAAATCATTTTTTTTTTATATAGTCAAAAATATCCTCAGTGGTCTCCGCAGGAACTCTCTGGGAAACTCTGAAGAATAACAGGACAAACTACTTCATATCTGTCCCAAAAAAAATGAATCGGAAACCAAGAACATATCAGAGGTAATCAGTGAAATGACCAGAATAGATCAAGAACATGGCAGGTGTCCGAATGAGGCACTTCATAGGAAGACAGGCTCTGCACACAGAACTCAACCACTCAACAACAAAAGAAACAGAACAACTCATTTGTAAATCAAGACATCATTACTATGAATACTGAGTGAAGGCTAATAAGATCTTAGCTCAACAAGTTCACAAGCAGGAAGTTCACAATGCAATCCGAACAATCACCAAAACAGACGGAGACAAAATCATTGACCATAAAAATATAATGCATACATTTAGTTCTTATATTCTACTCAATTTAAAGAGGATAAGACACAACCTAATGTGTTTCTGGATGCATTACAGATACCACAAATAGATACTCAGTGCAGAGGAATTGGATAAATGTCCGACACTATCAGAATTACTAGATGCGATAAAGTCACTTCAGAGAGGGAAAGCAGCAGGCCCCGATGGCTACCCTGCTGAATTTTATATATATTAAAAAAAAAAAAAAGCCAATTAAGTTAGCTCCCCTTTTATCAGCAACGTTTACAGAAGTTAGAGATAAGCTTTTACAGAAACTTTTCGTCAAAGATTAATTACAGTCTTTCCTAAGCGAAACAAGGACTTATTATGTATTTCTTTATTTTTCTTACTATTAAAGTTTTACTCTGTTGGCCTAACTTGCTTTCTAATGGATGGGGATTGATTTGATTTAAACTTAGTTTTGTAAAATTTGACTTGCATGTATGGAATGTTTTTTGCTTTTAATAAATTAAATACAATGTTTTAATACATAAAATTATATAAAATAAAAAAAGGGAATAGAATCCGCTTCCTCCATTTTTTTAGAAAAAAGCATTTAAAAGGTGTGTTAATTGCTAAGGTTTGTTGTTTTGGGGAATTCCAGCCCAGAGGTCCTTCAGTTATGATTTCAAAGTAATGCCATCCTGAATCTGCTAATACACTCCCTGGCCACTTTATTAGGTACACTGATTCCGCTGCATATTAACGCAAATATCTAATCAGCCAATCACATGGCAGCAACTCAATGCATTTAGGCGTGTAGACCTTGTCAAGGCGACCTACTAAAGTTCAAATCCAACATCAAAATGGGGAAGAAAGGGAATTGAAGTGACTTTGAATGTGATGCGGCTGGTGGTGCAAGGCAGGCTGCTCGGAGTATTTCAAAAACTGCTCATCTGCTAAGATTTTCACGCACAACCATCTCTAGGGTCTATAGAGAGTGGTCAGAAAGGGGAAAATATCCAGTGAGCAGCAGTTCTCTGGGCAAAATGCCTTGTTGATGCCAGAGGTCAGAGGAGAATGGCCAGACTGGTTTGAGCAGATAGAAAGGCAACAGTAACTCAAATAAGCACTCATTACAACTGAGGTATGCAGAATAGCATCTCTGAACACAACACCAGGTGACACTCCTGTCAGCTAAGAACAGGCAACTGAGGCTACAATTTGCATGTGCTCACTAAAATTGGACAATAGAAGACTGAATGGTGTGAGGAATGTCATTTCAGCTGCGACATTCAGATGGTTGGGTCAGAATTTGTTGTCAACAACATAAAAGCAGGGATCCACTCTACCTTCTATCAATGGTTCAATGGGGTAGGGGATATTTTCTTAGCACACACTGTGCCCCTTAGAACCAACTTGTCGTCATCATTTAAAATGCCACAGCCTAGCAGAGTACAGCGATCCCTCCTCAATCACGGGGGTTGCGTTCGAAAACCCCAGTGAAAGGTGAACATCCTTGAAGTAAAAACCATATGTTTATGTTTATGCTTATTTTTATATTGTCACACTTGGGTCACAGATTTGCACAGAAACACAGGAGGTTGTAGAGACAGGAACTTTATTCAAAACACTGCATATACAAACACTTGTCTCTTTTTCAAAAGTTTAAACTGTGCTCCACGACAAGACAGATGACAGTTCTGCCTCATCTATACTAATAAAAGGCAAAGCCCTCACTCACTCACTCACTCATCACTAATTCTCCAAATTCCCGTGTGGGTGGAAGGCTGAAATTTGGCAGGTTCATTCCTTACAGCTTCCTTACAAAAGTTGGGCAGGTTTTTTATCGAAATTCTACGCGTAATGGTCATAACTGGAAGCTGTTTTTCTCCATTTACTGTAATGGAGATGAGCTTAAACACCGTGGGGGCGGAGTTTCGTGTGACATCATCACGCCTCCCACGTAATCACGCAGTACATAGAAAACCAGGAAGACCTCCAAAAAGCGCTGAAGAAAACATGCATTATATAATTGAGAAGGCAGCGAAACAATAAGAAGCGAAGCGAGTGACATATACAACCATATTCATGAGTTCTGCTACTCGAAACAAAGCACGATGTAAACCTACACTTTAAATTAAGTTCATAGACAGGCTGCCGCTGGCGCTTGTAATTTAGTGCCTGCCCATATAAGGCCGTCCGTCAGCGCCAGCCAATAGCAAACTCCCACTAAATATTCACGGGTGAAGGACTGTGCTTATGGAGAGGAAGATGAGATGGTCAGGGTGGTGTTTGACACAAACTCAGCGAAACTGCGAGAGAAAGTTTTAAGTGCCAGGACTAAGGTAACATTAAATACAGCCATGGACATTGCACGAGATGGCACCAGCACAGCTGGGAACCTTCGATGCATGTACACCGAAGCGGCTCACGGAACTGACGAGTGCAGAGATAAAAGGCAACAGTTCCAAAGAGCGCTGAACAAAACCGAATTACACAATTGAAAAGGCAGCAAAAATATGAAGCGCCTGATAAGCAAATTCATAAATCCAGCTACTGCGGAAACAAAGCACACGGTGGAAAAGTCAATGTCCCGCTAAAGGAAGACAGTGTAAAAAAACCGTGCATGCAGTGTGTCAGGTCTCAGATAAAGAAGAAGACGAGCTGTTTATTGATGCAGTAAGAAACGAATCGATGAAAGAAACCTGTCATCTTTACAACGATTGACAAACACGGAATGTAACTTGAACACAACACATCCTACAAATACGAGCCTGATTGAAAGAAATAATGATAATCAAATCCTTGATGACAGCAACACTCAGTAACACTCACAAAACAAATACTGTATATTGACAGTCATGTTACGCTATTTTTAAAATGTTCCCTTTTCTTTTCTAGCTTTTTAACACACTACTTCTCATGATACGCTGGTATATATATATATATGTATATATATATATATATATCCCGATCTACATACTCGAATAATGGATACTTTATTCGCCATCAATGATTGTTTTGGTAAAGCCATACTCAGTGTATTCATTAGATGAACGGTAAAAAAGTAAGAGTGAGGGGAGGATGACTTATTGAGGCATGCAGGCTGTAGTGGCGTCAACTCTATCTGAATTGCGCGATCACATTTCAAAAATATATCTTTTCAAGTTCTATTTAGTCCATATTTGTCAAACTCAAGGGCCACGGGCCACATCCGCCCGGCGTGTAATTATATCCGCCCGAGATCATTTTATATACTGTATTATTGTTATTAATGGCCCAGGTATATGAAGCGCTGGTAACACAATAAACTACAGATCCCATAATGCAGCGCTTCAGCTGCCTTGCCGAACACTTACGCGTTAATCAAGTCTAGCTTATGATGCTGCAAGTTATTACGAAGCTAGCTCACACGATGCTGGAGAGAAAAGTTCATTCTGAAAATAGAGCCTTTAAAAAGCGATGGGAGGCTGAGTATATGTTTACTGAACCCGTGTGTCTCATTTGTGGAGCTAATGTGGCTGTAATTACAGAATTTAATCTAAGACGGCACTATGAGACAAAACATCAGGGTAACCTGAATGCAATGCAGAAGATACAGAAAGCAGAATAATTAAATAAGAATCTGACACTTCAGCGGACGTTTTTAACGTGCACAATCACAAAGTGATTTCAAGTGAAGCTGCTTTTATGGGAGACACAAATGCACCAGTACACCTTGCCCCACTTTCCCTGTTGCCAAGTAATGTTAAACCAAGTCGTCACTATGGTGTTCCCAACACGCACTTTGCTGATAAACGAGCGCACTGAGTTTGCACGGCGCTTTGGTGACTTTGAAGAAAAAAAAGTCCGTCTACATGCGGCTCGAACCTTGTGCATGTTTGGTAGCACATATCTGTGTGAGAAGCTCTTCTTAGTGATAAAGACTAACAAAACAGCACACAGGAGTCGCCTCACTGATGAGCACCTGCAATCCATCCTGAGAATCTCCACAACACAGAACCTCACAGCAAACAGAAACGAACCTGGGCCAAAAAAAGATGCCAGGCATCCAGCTCTAAAATGACATCTGAGCAAAGACAACTGAATGATTTGATTTGTTATTGCTGAAAAGAACACATTTTACTTATATTTACAGGTTTTGTTATGCAGCATGTTCATATTTGAATTTGTATAATTTTGACAGGATATATTTTTATGGAGAGCAAAATCTTTTGGGATATTTAAAATCTAAGTTTATTTTTATATAAAATTACATAAGAGTAAAGAAATTTGAATGTTTGTTCTTTTAATGTTTACTTTATTTCTAACTTGTATAATTTAGACAGGATATATTTTTATGGAGAGCAAAATATTATAAGTTGTTTAAGGTTTGAGTTGATTTATTCAGGAATAATATTCCTGTCTGTTTTACCATTCCTACCAAAGATATTTCTGTCGACTAAATAAAAATTCCTTCTATTTAAAATTTAAATAGAACTTGAACAAATACGATAGTTCATAATATCCACGCAGACTTGCACGTAAGAGCGGGAGTTATCCGTTTTAACAAGCAGCGTATTGCACTGATACGAAATAGCTGTGTGTGTATATATGTAGATATGTATGTATATGTATATATATGTTAATATATGTATATGTATATATATGTTAATATATGTATATGTATATATATGTTAATATATGTATGTATGTATATGTATGTAGATATATATATGTATGTATATATGTAGATATATATATGTATATATGTGTATATGTATAGATATGTATATATATATATGTTTATGTGTATGTGTGTAAATATATATATATATGACAACACCACTCATCACTCACAACAGTGACAAAACAATTACATTGACAATCATGTTACGTTATTTTCAAAATGTTTCCTTTTCTTTTTCATTGCTTCTTTAACACACTACTTCTCCGCTGCGAAGCGCGGGTATTTTGCTAGTAATTAATAGAATGCAAACATATCCTCCTCTTCAAAGGAGTGTGCGTCAGGAGCAGAGAATGTCAGAGAGAGAGAGAGAGAAGTAAACCATCAAAAATCAATAGGTGCTGTTCGAGATTTTAAGTATACAAAGCACCGCGCAACAAAGCAGCCGCAAGTAAGCCCAGCAATGAAGGGAGCAATGTGAAGGAAGTCTTTCAGCATTTTTTAGAAGAGCGTCCGTATCCTCTAGGGGTGTGAACAGCCCCCCTGCTCACAATATATTTTAAGCCCTTATAAACTCTCCCAGACTCTTATGAATATATGCAAAATAAATTAAACATAAGCAAAAAATAGCACAATGTACACATGATAAACTAAAAATAAACATGACAAAACGACTATTAAAAATGAATTAATTGAACCAAAATTATCAGAAGTCCATACAGAATGAAACATGAACAATTTATAGGGAACAATCTAATGTCTTGGTTGTACATAGCAGTATTCTATTCTATTTAATTTTATTTGTCATTCAGCAGAACATCCGAGATGTGCTGCAGAACGAAAAGACGATGCACAAGACATTAATAAAAACACATGGTTAAGATCAACTACATACAGTAGAGTGTTGCACCGTGTTAGCCATAGATTGAGACAGGAGAAAGTAGGGTGAAATGACACCTCTTATTGGCTAACTAAAGAGATTACAAATTACCCCTCGCCTGATGAAGGGGCCTTAGCTGCCTCGAAAGCTTGCATTTGTAATCTATTTAGTTAGCCAATAAAAGGTGTCAGTTCACCCTACTTTCTCCTTTCTCAGGGTGTACGAGGTGTGGCAGAAAAGTAATGAGACTGATTTTTTATTTACCAAAGTTTTTATTTTTTTCAAACATCAATGTCATCCCCTTCAAAGTAGTTAGTTCCCTTGGGCAGCTACACACCGATGGAGACGTTGTTCCCACTGTTGGTAGCAGCGCTGGAAGTCTTCAACCGGTATGGTCTTCAGCATGTCCGTTACACTCTTTTGGATGTTTTCTAAAATCCCGAAATGACGTCCTTTGAGGACATTTTTCAGTTTAGGAAAAAGGAAAAAGTCACTCGGACTGAGGCGATTCTGTCAAGAAGATCAAGACACTTGTTTTTTCGATTGTCCTTCTGCTCAATTGTGAGGTTTTTCAGCACCATTTTGGCACAGACCTTTCGCATGTGCAAATGTTCAGTCAAAATTTGATGAACGGTAAATCTGTTCAAATTTAATTGTTCACTCAACATTCTTAATGTTAAACGATGGTCTGATCTCACAAGAGTGTTCACACGTTCGATGTTTTCATTGGTTTTCGGGTTGAAGGCCTCCTGAATGGTGTTCATCTTCAACGTGTTTTCTGCCTTCCAAAAATGATTTGTGCCAGCGAACTTGAGCTCGGGATAAAGAATGTTCCCCATAGTTACACTTGCTGATTCTCCAAGCTTAACACAAAATTTAATGGCACAACGTTGCTCCAAATTCCGCTGTTCCATTTTGCGTGACGCACAACCAAAAACACAACTTCGCTAATAGCAGTCACAAAAATCACGTAGTTAACGGAAGGAGTTGAAACTCGCACTGAGCTATGGGAGGGTACTGATACACGTGCTCTATCAAGGACAACAGCGCAGCGTTACCAGATCTCTTGCAGTGTTGCCAATCTCATTACTTTTCTGCCACACCTCGTACACAACATTACATTCACATTTATTTGCTTGGCAGACACTTTTATCCAAAGCAACTTACAAAAGACACAATCAAGTAACATTAAGGCTGGGGGGCCTGCTTGTTCAGCAAGTGGAGTAGGAAAACAAAAGCATCAAGAATCAGCAGAGTGGAACAAAGAGTTTCAAATATCCCTTCAATCCTAATACATACAGCAATTTCAACAAGGAAATCAGTGGTTGATTCCAAACAGTGTGAAACATTTGTGGCTTTTGTGACATGTGTAGCTTGATCAGCACAGATTGAGTTAATGAGTCCTTTACAGAGTTATTATTATATTGCTCAATCTAGAGCCTTATGATTTACGTGACGAGAAAAACACGAACGGAATCACAGAAGTAAATGCATAAAACCGGATTTGAGATTTAAAAATGGAAACGTGTGGAATTTCCAGGCGACTTTTACAAATCTGAACGTCTGTTCTGCAAGTTTTGCCAGCATACCATAGACTGGACATGAAAAGATCGATGCAATGACCAAGTCAAATCTAAAACCCATCTCAAGAACAACGAGAAATTAAAATCAAAAAGTGTTCCTTCTCAGGTAACAACTGAGGAAACAACAAAATCATCAGATGCAGGACGCCACTTTGTGGATGACTTTGTGGCCATGCGAGTCTGACACACCGATCAAATGAAAATGATGAAGACGCGTCCTTTCTTTATTAAACACTCTAATCAAGCAGGAGCGCTGCCAGACAATGACAGCAGTCTTCGTCAGAATCATTGGCCCCGCGTCTTTGAACAACATATGGACACCGTTGTTTGAAAGATTTGTGGCAATAAAACGGATGTTGTAGTTGAAGAAACCACTGATAGGCGAGACCACGGTGTTCTCAGCATAGTGACAGGCGAGTAAACATTTGGCTGTATGGTAATTCTACAAGCAGTTCTAATTGTACATGAAATTACATTTAACTGACATTAACAGGCTTTCAAACAGAAAAATGTTATTAGTGAACGGCCCTGGTTGTTAACGAGTTCCCTTTTAAAAACGAACAACGATGTTTTCCGATTTAAAAAATGTTCTACCTCACAACGACCACATCAGACTCTTCCGTTATAAACTCGGCCCCTACAGACCTGGGCAGAAGAGCAGACGTCTCCTCAGATGCAACGAGCCCTTAAAATCGGGTCTCTCTATCTTTTGTTCTGTTTAATTCCAGGATTTAGCGTCCTGCAGATTAGTTGGCTTCAGCTTTGTAATTAATTATTTTAAGATATGCAGAAGATGATTTTAAGGGCTAAGAATCATTAGACCTCATTGACATCATTACACATACAGGTACTGAAGAGCAGGACTCTCTAGCAGATGTTTTCTTCATGGAGAGTTGCACCTTTTCCACCTTCTCACAGGCAGCAGCACTTCAGTCCCATCACAACCACCATCTGAATCTGGAGATGACAGGAACCCCCGAGGCAGGAAACAGCTGGTGGAATAGCCGATGCGAATCAGTAGGTTACCTTGCTGAACATATTCACCTACGTAAAGGGACCAGCAGGAGCTGATGATGGCTGCTTTAGAGGTTCCCAGACTTCAAGCAGTCATTGCATGCTGGGGATATGTGATAAAGTCCTAAATAGGACAATGGATTTAACAGACCTGCTGTGTCCCAACCATTATGGTGCCCAGAAATGGGGGTACCACGTAGAAGAAGTGCTGAGTGACCAAAATGTATGCTAACATTATGTAGGGCGTTGTAGAAGCCAACTTGCCCCAGTGGCAGTTACACTGTAATTCCAGACATGTAAAATGTAAAAAGAAACAAAAATGTAAAATGCAAAAATGCTCAAAAGTTAAAATTTCCAGAAATTGGTCAAATTATTTGAACCTATCAGTTAGTTAAAACAACTTGTTGAGAAGGTGGCCACTAACATCCAAATGTTGTTCCCCATGGCTCGTGAACGCCCATGAGGACTTGTGCAGGCATCAGAATTGCATCTTTCACATACCCAGAGTGCGCTCTACAGCAGGGCACATGCTTTGGTGGGCGGTGTGGGACCACAGTTTGAGGACTCTGCACTGGAGCTAGCAGGTACTCACCCACTGTCTGCTAGTAGCCACCTGACACAGCTGGACCAGACATTAGCATCACATGTACTGCTGGACCACAAAGTCTGGTCAGCTGCAGATCACCTGCTCATTTTGCACAGAGGAGGACCCTTTGTGACAGGCATGGAGGGGAGAAGGAATAAGGATGAGCAATCCATCCACTACACCTAACAATAATACGGTAATAATCATAATATGATAATAGGCAGAGTGCCGGCTCTGAGCTTAGGGATCTGCACTGGAAATCCGAAGGTTGCTGGTTCAAATCCCGTAAATGTCAAAAAAGGGACTCTGCTCTGTTGGGCCCTTGAGCAAGGTGGCCCTTAACCCGCAATTGCTGAGCGCTCCGAGTAGTGAGAAAAGCTCTATATAAATGCAAAGAATTATTATTATAATGATAATGACGTTTATAAAAAAACACTTTTCAAAGAACCAAAGCCACTGCACAACAATACACATAAAATCAAACATTCAATGAGAACAACAAAAAGCAATATTAAAAAGAGAAAAGGGTTTAAAGTCATGAATATAAAAACAGAACATGAGGTACATGACATGCACGGAGCTCCAAAGGCCCTGGGACACGAAAAGGCCCGTCACCCGCAGTGCACAGTCTGCATAACGGAATGGCTAATAGCAGAGAATCAGAAGAATGAAGTGAACGTGATGGAGCATGGGGAGAAATTAAAGACGACAAGTTTGGTGGGAGCAGACCCCGAAGTCTTAAACACTAAAAGGAGAAGTTTATATTGAATATGGAAGGGAGCCAAAGCAGTTTTAAAAATGGAGTAATGTGCTCTCAAGAGTTTAAAGTGGGTAACCACTCCTGCAGCTGAATTTTATACATATTATAATCTACGTTGACTCCCAGCAGGGATAACAAACAGTACTGCATTGTAACAGTCAAGTCACGAGCTGTTAAGAGCAGGAATAAGCGTCTCAGTGGGAGTAAGAGACAGCAATGAATGCAGCCTTGAAAATATTACTGATATGAAGATCAAAAGGAGAGTGGAAGATCATGAAAAACTCATAGGCACTGTATAATAGATATATAAAAAAACAGCTAAGGGGATAGATATATAGATAGGAAGGAAAGGCACTATATGACAGGCAGACAGGGA
Organism: Polypterus senegalus; assembly: GCF_016835505.1. Lineage (NCBI taxonomy): Eukaryota > Metazoa > Chordata > Cladistia > Polypteriformes > Polypteridae > Polypterus > Polypterus senegalus. The sequence continues at coordinate 26,957 of NC_053155.1, read as the reverse complement.
AGCCACTATATAATAAAATTACTGTTACTACTATATAGATAGACGGGGAGTTCAGGTAGGCAGGCAGAGCGGTGAAGGTTAAAAAGAAAAAAAAAAAAAACAACATTTTCTCTCCAGCGGGGAATCAAAGTCTGGTCTGTGAGGCACGGCAAGCCTCGGAGTCAGCAAATCTTACCGGTACGCCATGGAAGCTGTTGTATCATTCTTGAACCTTTTGTGAAAGTGTTTATTTGAACTTTGGACTTCAGGCTTCGCACATTTTATAGTTTATGCCTACATTTTGTAACATTTATTACTAAAATATGACAACGTTTGTTTTAACAATGTGTTTACACAGATTACTGCAGAAACGGAACACACATGAAATGCGTGTGTTTCAAATAAAGATCTATTATTTCCACTCTAAAACTCCACTTCACTCCCAGATAATCAATCAAGGCATGAGCTGGAAGAAGTCTGCGCACATTCTAAGTCGTTGCGTGGATGGAATAGCCGGCTACTTGCAGCTTGTCTTTATCAGCACATTTAGAGGACAAAAGACGCTGGTGGAGAGGTGTGAGCAGATTTAAGGTGGGCCAGATCTACAAGTTATTTCACCGGCTCTGGTAATTCTAGTGTCAATGCACAATTTTTAGTTTTGACAGTTAATTGACTTCAGATTATTCATTAAGACTCCTTTATTGTTTCATCCTGTGATAGTACAGATAATACTGAGAGGCTAGACAAGTACTAAAATCTTCCTCAATATGTTTGGGCATTTTGGACCAAAACCATACCTATAGCTGGTAAATGGTAGGTTCCATGTCAGGATGTCCTTGGTATAAAGAGTGTATTGTCTACCCTGTTACATTTCTCTCACCCTCGTTATACTGTAGAATCAGCACCAACCATCCGCCATCTTACTGTATGGATCCGATTGGTTATTTTGAGCGGTCATTCAGCTTTCCCTTATAATACTGATAGCCAATAGTGAAGCCTTATACCTCCCTTTCAGATAACTTACTCTGTGGACTTCACTGACCATACGTCGGTCTTACGATTCTCACAGGTGGCGCAGTGGTAGTGTTGCTGCTTTGCAGCAAGGAGACTGTGGAAGATTGAGAGCTCGCTTCCCGGTTCCTCCCTGTGTGGATAGTGCTTTGAGTACTGAGAAAAGTGCTATATAAATGTGATGAATTACTATTATTATTAGATGACCAGCTAGTTGTAACTTTGACCAAACTTTAAAGAGAAAAAGCTGAAAAATAAGCAGCACATTCTTTTGAAAGGTGCAGCTAAGTGGTTAGAGAATTAGCACTAAGGCCTGACTGATAACATCAGACGCAGATATAGTGGGCTGATAGAAGTGCCTCTACCAACGTATAATATCAGTACGACTGCCATGGATTTCATGATATTAAAACTCTTCAAAGCTATGCACATTTATTATGATGTTTCCTTTGTGTAGATGGCCACACAATGACTATAAGGAATTAAACAAAAACAATGCAAATGCTAAACAATTACATGGCCTTCAAAAATAAACCTTTCCTGCCTTCATCGTTCCCTGGGCTGACAATAAGGCTGACTTTCAGAGAAGATGCACAAGACATTCATTTCCTTGCTGTTAAAACTAGAGCTGACAATATTTCAGTTAAAATGTCATATTCCATGATTTTCAGCTTTCCCCATCGTCTTCACAGCCTACCACAATGACCAATACCCAACCGATTCCCAGCATACATTCGAGGACTTCACTTGATAACGAATAGTTTTTGTTTCAAACCGAAGACAATTGTTCGGCAAAAGAACAAGGTTCAGGTTTCAAGTGCTTGTACTTTTGTGTCTGTATGCCGCAGCGACTGCTCAACAGAGTACTTGAGAATAACAAGAATTATTACTATTATCAGAATAAGAATTGCATATGAAAATGGGTTTACACATCAGTGGGCTCACAGATGGACTAGTGGCCTGTCCACGGCAGATTCCTGACTGGTGTTGCTCAAGTAGTCTATGGCCCTGCAAGACCCCACTTGGACCAGCTGGACAGAAGGGGCTTCAACAGATGGGCTGAGAGAGGGGCTATACGTCTGCTGTTTTACGTCTGCTTCTTCAAGCTTTGTTCTCTCTCAATGCGTTTATCTTTTCTTCTTTATTTAGGTTCACAAACCTGACACTTCATTTTATTTTTTCCTTCTTGCCTGTCACTTTGGGTGTGGACATCATGCTCCAAATGACCACAACTACCTCAAAAGGACATAAAGAATTGCCCCACATCCCCTCTGCAACCTCAGTAACACAACTTAGGACAAACTTACTAATATTACAAAATTTGAGAAGGAAAGGAAAGAATTGGGACTTCAGTACAGAATATTTAAAGGCGAAACATTAGCAATGCGTAACAAACAAAATGAGTCAGGCTCACCAGCCGAGCTAAATGCCCTCCTTGTGTCACCCCTTCTGTCCTTGTAGCTTTCTATCGCATTTCAGTCTGAACACAGCAATGCAACTATAAGGGTTAAATCAGCAGCCATAACTAAGAAATCAAATCATTCCCACATTCTTTTAGTAGCATCTTAGCCAAAATGTTTGTTGCTATATATTTAGATCTACCACTTCCACTGTTAAACACCTACAGGAGCCAGGGTGGAACTGGAAAATAGATGAACTTAACACATTGGGCTGAGAAAAAATAATATAGTATTAGGCTGACCCGCCTTTAAAGGCGACCGACTTTTAAGTTGACCACTTCTTAAGGCAATTCAATATGTAGATCAATTTGATATTTTATACAAACGCATTAATTTGGTTATATTGCATTTGAGCAGTATTACTTTAATACTCGTAGTTTGTTATTTTTGTGATGAAATTTAAACTTTTTTCTATATTGAGGTCGCCCTTTTGAACCCCCCTGATATTTACTACGTGGTGTGGCATTTGTACTCCATCAACATTAATTATTTCCAGAGACATCATTTTGTCTATTTTTCCAGCACATCGCGCACAAAAGCAAGGGAACGATGGGAGCACCAGAACTCTGCTCACATCATGTCGCTTCGTACCGCAAGCTTCAAGTAGTAAGTCTGTGATAAGCGGAATACCGCTACGCTTTCCACTCACGGGACGGAAGGACAATCCCGACCGCTTTTATATAGTAAGAAAGAAGAAGATATCGCACAGTCTGGAGTAGAAAATCATCTTTTACCTGGAAAACAAAACTACAAATCCCATCGCATTGCAAAATGGACGGGCGTGTGAAACTCCGCGCCTGCCTAGCACTCACGGGACGGAAGGGCAATCCCGAATGCTTTTTTATAGAAGGATTCTAAAAGTGAATGGGACACGTAATGGTGTTTCAAAAATATTTAAGATGTGAGAATAAAGAAGTAGGACAAAGGGAGCTGCGCAGCACACATTACTGGTTTGTGGCACTGCTGGGCTTAGATTTGCATTGGTTAGCAACAGGTCTATGAAAATGAAATATCATAACGCTCACTGTGTGTGAGGATGACGTCCAACAAACACCGTGATGCATATAATAAAGACAAACACAACAACTGCTGCTGCTGCTGCTGTCTGACACACAGTCGTCTTCTTCCTCCTGTTACTCATACATCACAAACACACACACACCAGGCAGGTCACAGGCTCCGCTTTTCAAGAACACCAAGCTTGATGGCCACAGGACGTACAGTACTTACATGGTCAGACTTGCTTACCTGCGATCTGAAGACAGCTCTCAGACAGACGTCAGCTGCGCCCCTCGGCTCTGCCGTAACGACGTACAAACTCCAGCTCATCACTGACTAACACATTAGACCGCGTCGGGGAGAAGTCGCCATGTGGCAGTCCCGATATGGAGCTGGGGGTCCCGATTTTCCAGATGGTCCTCTCCATTGATACATGTATGAACGACGAGACCTTCAGATATTGCCCATTCAAATGAAATGTCCTCTTTCTTTAAGAAGTGATCAAAGAGCGGGGAATGTCAACTGCCTCCCCAGTGATGGCAGTAAGGCAGTCATCAGCTGAAATAAAGGAAACAAACTAAAGTCAAAGAGAGACGATGAGCTGCTTTAAAGTACATCAAATGAGTGAAAAACTGAACAAAAAGAAAATGGAAATGGTGGGGCGCAAATTCAAAATATGCCAAAGATATTTACTCAAGTTAATGGGTTTTAAGAGGCTCCTGGGAGAGACGAGGGAACATTGGGTTGGCTCCACATTTACTGACCGTCACAGCTTCCCACTGTGAAGCAAAACTTGTTAATATTTGTGTGAAATTTACCCTCACGTTTCCAACTGTGTCCTCGTGCTCTTCCTGAGCTCATTTTAAAGTCACCACCACGATCCACTGTACTAATTCCCTTCATAACTTTAAACACTTCAATCATGTCACCTCTTGATCTTATGTTGCTTAAACTGAAAAGGCTCAACTCTTATAATCTTTCCAACTCATCCCCTGTAGCCCTGAATCAGCCTCGTTGCTCTTCTCTGGACCTGTTCTAGTGCTGCGCTGTCCTTTTTGTAGCCGGAGACCAAACTGCACACTGAACTCCAGACGAGGCCTCACCGGTGTGTTATAAAGCTTCAGCTTAACCTTCTCAGACTTGTACTCCACACATCAAGGCGCTATATAACCTGACATTCGGTTAGCCTTCTTAAAGGCTTCTGAACACTGCCCGGCAGTTGATACCTTAGTGAAATCTTTGTTATATTTTCAATTTTCAGACCTACGATTGTTAGATTCAAACCTAACATTTTTACTTCCTACATGTAATAACTTTCCAGCCACAGACATTGTGTTTCATTGTCCACAAATCTGCCCAAGTCCCTCTGTAATGATTTAATGAGTTTCAGACTACGTGCCAATCCACTTATCTTGATATCAACTACAAACTAAACCAGCTTCTCTCTTACATTCCCATGCAAATCATTTATAGATGTTAAAAATACGGAGCACCCCTCGGCCTATTCTGATAAGGATCCTTGTGTTTCAGTCAACTCTGCCTTCATCTACTGGCGACACCCTGATCAGCCACTTCTTTTACTTTGATGCCCAACCTCTCATGTTGCACCTTATAAAGATTCTTTCTGAAAGTCAAGATAAATCAAATCCCAAGGTGCACTTTGATCAAACCCTTTTGCTGCTTCCTCAGAATTCCAGCATGTTAATAAAACACGACCTGCCTCTCCTAATCCCACGCTGACTGTTCAGTAAATCTGCTGCTCAATCTCATCCTTAATTATTCCTTCCATTCATTTTCCTGTGATGTACGTTATATGTACTGGCCTATAGTTGCTTGGATCTGTCGTCAACCTTTTAATATTATGGGGTATTTGCCATTGTCCCATCCTGAATTTCTGCCGTGCACAGTGACTTTCAAAAAATAAGCGCCAAGGGCTGACAAACTTGCTTAAGCACTCAAGTCTAAATATTATTTGGAGTGATTTCACTCATAACTACCGGCTATTCTGTGGTTTTATTATACAAAGCAAACAGAGTGAAAGTCCGGTCATTGGCCAAGGGTAGGAATGTTGGCAAAACCTGCAGACTGGAATTTGATTTAATTGTGTACACACGACAATCACTCTGAAGTGAACTGATGGCACATTTGTATCGATCATCGAGAAAAGCAACGCTATCTTAAAGCTGTACGTTGTTACTTAGGGTGATAATGATAAGTCATAATTAAAAATAATGAAATGCAACTTTATAGTGCATGAGTCAGTGTTTCAAATACAGTAGAGAAATGAGAACGAATCATCTTTATAACATCATCACACACTGACACTGCGGCTGTGCCTTGTCATATGGAGACCTGCAGTGATCTTTCTGAACCCCATTACCTCTGGACCACCTATTACAGGTACTTTCTGTGGTCCATGGATTCATTCAGTTTATTAACGGTGGACTACACCGCTATTTGTGAAACCACACAAAACTGGGGAATACAAGAAAGTGTAGGAATCCAACATTACAGAAAATAAAGAAATGGTCAAATTATGAGAGCACAGACATTGATGAAGTGGTAGTAGTGAAGATAACAGATGGGACAGCAGAAAAGACAAGAGATTTAGAATAAAACACTGAAAAATCTGCCAATGTACAAATAGATAACAATGGCCGGTACTTCAGTTATAATACAGGACGTATTTCAGGGCTGAACAGAATATACAGCACATCAAAATTACACGTCAACAGCAGACCCTCTCTCTTCAGGGAGGTTGCCATCACATTATTACCCACATGGACTGTGATCGACCTTGGAGTGGAAACTGAATTCCACAGACGCAGTTTTAGAATTTGTCAGCCTGGTAAACGTTTATCAGTAGACAACAGCAGGTGTAGTCAGCACTGGCCATCCCAGCACATTCAACAGCACTTAACATACCAAGTAGATAGACAGTCAGTCATGTATATACTAGGCCTGGACAGTTAGCCGTTTATTAATGAATTACAAATACGGCTGACGCGGTACACTAATATCAGAGGAGCGCATTTCAAAACAGACTGCTGCAAGAATCATCGTGTCAGGTCATTAATACCCTCAGCCATGGAAGGTCAATCGTTAGTCACCCCTTGGCCGAAGTGGTCTTGTTCCTTATGTGCTGAATGAAGGGTATTGAGGTGGGCATGTAGATATCTAAAGAGACAATGACACCAGGGCCAACAGACTGTGCCAGTGACTGGCACCCTACGCTGAGAAACTGTAACTAAACCACTGGCTTCTTGTCGAATTTACCATTAAGCTGTGATGTCTTTTAACCACTGCCTGACTAACTAACTGTTCTGAGCTGTGCTCATTGTCGACTGTCTTTGCTTGTGCAGAGTTTGGTCTGCATGGATACATATGGTGAGGTAATAACGTACAGCAAGTAGCAGTAAGCTAGCAGAGAGAGTATCTGATTCATACAGTGGTACCAGACACGCATGACGTACCTCCACAGTAAAACTCTTTCCTAAAAGAACAGATTTGTCTTTACATTTATTTTTACCTGGCATGAAACAGTGGAGTTTGGTGGAATAGCGCCCTCTAGTGACCACAGCTGAAATATGGGCTGGGGGGGAAACGCATAGCAAGTTAAACTGTTATAAAAATGAGAAAATTCATTTAGTTAACGCAAAGCAATTCATTGTAATACGGTTAATTGAAATTAATAATCATATTCAAAGGCAACATTCATCAAATATTAACTTTATCATAATTGTGTACCACTTGTACATACAGAATGAGAAACTCACCAATAAAAAGACAAACACAACAAGTAAGAGAGCAAACAGTCATTTAGAGTCCTGATTGGACACCAGAAAGTCTCCAGCATCTCACTCAGCAGGTCACGTCTAATGTAGATCTGTCTAGTGACATCACTTCTGTAAGGAGTTGCCTCTGTCCCCTTAACGAGTTTCATGACAGAGGCCTGCACTCTTCATGGTTTTAATGCTGTAAGATCTGACAACGAACTCTAAAGTCCCCGAGTTTCCTTCTGACTCTGCTGTTTCCAGGGCAGGCTTATCAAGAGCCCATCCTAGCAGCACTGCTGACAAGAAGGAAGTCACTTTGGAAGAGCACACTCTGAACTGCTCATGTGAAAAAGTAAAGTGGGTGACGGTGGTCTCCCAAACTCAGAAGATTTCTGACTGACAAACAAGTAACGTAGGCTGCCTAACATTTGGGTTTCTGCTACCGAATGGGTGATGAAACATGAAAATCAAGCCGTTCAGTGGTTTGCCAAGAAGGCTGAAGTGCGTATTAACTGGTATTACCACTGTGATGGCGGCTTAGATAATAGAACTAGACCAACGCAGAAGGAGGAGACCAGTTTAGGAGTGTGAAACACACAGCTACTGGGGACAGCAGAGTTCAAACAGACTGAACTTTACCCAATAAAACTCTTTCAAAAGGCGTGAAGGAATATGCAGTCCATAACAACATACGGCTCTGTTAGAGCTCTTGGTCTGCTGGGAGCATAAGAGAGGACACGAGGATAACAGAGTAGTATCTGATCTGAATGGCATACGTATGTGTGCTCGAGTCTGACTGGAGTTGTCATATGTGGAGCTTTGATTTCTAACAGTTTTGTTTAAAGGGTATTGAGTTTTCTTTTTTCCTTGTCACCATTTTGTCATCACGTTTCCATTTATTTCCAGTATAAATATGGTGGCACACAGCATATTCAGTATCCCTTGGTGGACATCCCAAACAATGTCATTCTTAGCGTTAATTAGCTTACAATGAGAAGACAAGCAAGATGACACCTTTTATTGGCAAACTGAAAAGATTACAACATGCAAGCTTTGACAGCAGCTGATACTGTAATCTGCTTAGTTAGCCATTAAAAGGCGTCATTTTGCTGGACTTGTCATTGCATCCATTATGGCTAACAGGGTACAACAACCTGCTAATTAGTTTCTAAGACCAAGTAGCCCGTAGCGGTTGTATTCTTTGGTGGGGTCTCTTGATCTTCTCCTTTGCTTTTCTTCACTTCATTCAAACAACTTGCTCAGTTTGACTTTTGGCTCATTTCTGGTCAAGTTTTAAGCTCCTAACAATCCTTAGGCACCCATTTAGTGTGCTTAACATACAAACGCCCGTAGCTCGAGAGACCTTCAAAGGCAGCCAACGACCAGAATGAGAGACACAGAACATTTCACATTTGTTGGTTTGTTTGTTTCTGTCATATACACCTCAGTTGAATCTTTACCCTGTTCTCAGTTCTGTGTGCTGTGAAACTGCACTGCTGGGTTGATTTAATTTGAGCCACCATAGAAGGGCACTCCGAAGGTAAGTCTGAGGTGGTTAAGGCTGAGCTTGTCACACAAGCGTTTCCCAGGTAAAGTCCCCAGGAATGAAGCCATTGATAAGGCACTTATTACAGAGTGTTACAGTACATATTAAAAACTGAGTCTTCTTCTTGAAGTGGCCTTTCCCCCCACCCCCAAGTTTAAGGAATATTCTCAGTGATGGACGATCTCCTCCGAGATTCCCTCACTTCTGAAGTTTGTAAAGTCTTCATCAACCTCGTGTCTGCTTTCCACCCTTCTTCCCAAGCAGGCCTGCTCTCAACTCCCATAACCACCCTCAGCAGACTTTTTCTAACAGTGTTTCTCCTTGCATATGCGGATGTGTACTCAGCGGTTATTGTTCTGACCATTGCTTATGGGTGTGTGGGGGGGGGGATTATTAGAGAGATTTAAAGGAAAAAAACAAAAACAAGGATATTGGTCTCCCTGTTTTCAAGCTACAGTTGATAAGTTTCAGTCAGAGTGCTTTATTTGTTCAAATAACAGTGTGAGAAAAGGACTCTCTACTCCATTAGGGTAAAGACCAACAGCAGATGGCCCTGTTAATCGACTATGTGGATATGAGAAGGACGGTGCGGAGACAGAGATCTCTGCTGGTGACGATGGACAGGTTCAGCACATGGGTGGAGGCAACTCCATCTCCAGATCAAGCAGCAGGTACAGCTGTGACATGGAGATCACACCAAGGTTTGGCGGTCCATCAGAGATGAGCTCAGACAAGGGTTCAGCATTTGTTCAGAAATCAGGAAGATCTTAGGTGTCAAGCAGGTTTGGCCGTACGTATCATCCGTAATCACAAGGAATGGTGGAAAGAGTGAATGGGACATTGAAGGCAAAGACAAATAAGATTTGCGCCCCAGTGAAAATGAATTTGGTGGATGCTTTGTCGCTTGCTTTCATGAGCTATCGCAGGCAAAACAACAGAGTGACGCATCTAACACCAATGAAAGGCTTACTGGTCGACCAATGCCTACGACTGTGAGTAGGGACCACCATGCAGTTTCCTTTTATTTTCCTTCATTTTTTTATTTAATATACTCATGTTGATCATTGTTCAGACGCTGTGGTGCTGTGTGCATGAGGGGTACGAGTCGGGCCGAGGCTGGATGGGTTCCTGGGGTCCCAAACAAAAAAACAAATCGCTGTCCTTGCAGCATTGTGAATCTTAGCGATGTTGTACCCACTTCAGACCTAAAGGTTTTATATCAAAACTAGAGACGGTGGAGTCCTCAGCAAGGCCCAGTGATGACTATTCAACACTGTGCTGTTTCACTGCTTAATTCATTCAATTAGAACTGTCTACTGTGATAATTAACAATACTTCTGCTAAATTACTCAGTCTGTGGGGTGGCTGTGGCTGATGCTGTAAAATCTTACATTTCCAAGCTTTCTTTTTTATCTACCCTTGGAACCCATCCTTTATTTATTAGTTTACACGATTTGAAACTCCAGATCACTTGGTAAGGTAGGGTGGGACGGTTTAGACTTTTTATTTTTGTGGACAATGCAATGCTTTAATTCTGTTTGAATGAATACATTCAGTACTCACCACGAGTAGGAGATGCTGATAATAGAAGCAGACGGAGACACATTCAAACTGATGTCATTTCACCTAAAATAAAAAGAAGCGTACGTGAGATGTAAATGGGATTGAAATCAGGAAGACAACACATGAACCTGAATACTGTCAACATTTAACAAGCACACACGTTCAAATTTCTTAATTGTATTTTACCTTTTTAGTTCCACACCAATAAATCTCCACTTCAGAACTAAAACTGAGACATCACAAGAATCACGCCATTCTAAGACTTCTTACAATTCATTAAACTTTACAGCCGAGCATGAAGAGCAATAATGAGAACAACAACAAATGTCAGTCAAAGTGAAACAACAATTTTTATTAAATTTAATCTTTGGATTGGGCTTCTGCTCTCCAAAGCAAGATAATTAAAAGTGAAAAAACAGACACTTTTGGATTAATGAGACCAGTCTCTCCATTAAATTATAACTTAAATACAAGTCAGAAATGTTGGATGTTTGTAAGTCTGCATGAAGGTCATCACATGATCAACTACTACAGTCAAAACCCTAAAGAAACAAAGTCAGAATACTAGAAATCAAGAGGTAAAGAACTCATTAAGTATTTAGTATTTCACGGTCTTCTTGTTTGATATCGCACTGATGAAGTCATATCAGCTTGTTTTGTTGCGGGAAAATGGTTCCAGGGATTAGAACATAAGTAGGCAAAGAATCAGAGAGAAGAGGTCCAATAATTCTATTTTATTTACTTAATCAACTATAATAATCAAACACATATAATGCAGACATACAAAACAAAACAATACTTACAGACATATAAAAAGACATAGAGCCATCATCCCAGACCAGTAGACTGAGGGGGCCCGCTTGTCAGTGGACCAACTCATTTTGCCTTTCAAATACCGGGCGGTGCGCGCTGTCCCCACGGTTGAGCCTCCAAAGAAACTGAGGGCGAAACCTTCCCTTATATACTAATTGAGCGTCCTTGCCCAAAGCGGCTTACGTGCAAGCAGTGTATACAGAAGTGATTAGTTTCAGCACACACACCTTTCCACGGGACGCAGTGTTGTTTTGCACTTGGTCCTGATGACGACGACACCTGGTACCAAAAGGCACACAAAAAATAAGAATTGCGTAGTGAAACCCCTTGAAGTGAAAAACAAGTCAGCATAACCCTCTGGCTATATTCCCAGTACTTTTCCTTCTTGAAGCTGGTTTTTGCGCTGAGCGACCAACGCCCATCTCCTCTCTTGATCCCCCCCCTCTCTTTAGAAAAATCCTTCCATTACACAGCTCTAACAACAGACAATCACATCCTGATGACGGATCACAAAATGACAGTGCTCACTCAAAATGAAATAATAAGATAAAACTAAATGTCACATAACAAAAGTCAAACTAAATTAAGCAAAGTTCAAAAACCTAAAATGACAAACACAAAGGCTCAGAAAAAATGATACCACATCAGTCCTGTGTACTCCCGGGCATCATTTGGACTCCCAGCCATTCTTGGAGCATCTTCATCCACCTCACTGTTGACCTGACTCCTGCCACCTCCATCCTGGTGCATCTTGTTGTTCATTCATAACCAACTCCATTCTTCCACCCAAAAAGGTGCCCAACCCACCTTAGTATGCGTCTTCCATGGCCTCCACGTCAAATCTTTTTCTGAACTCTGCATTCGTCTTCTTTTCGCTTTACCCCATGACACTCCACACATCCACCTTTGCTTTCACATTTCAGTTCTTTCCAACTTTGCTTCACATTTTACCTTCATTGTCCAAGTCCCGCTCCCATATTATGATCTTTCTTGGCCATATCTTGTTGTTATGTTTGAGTGTATAATTCCAGCATGTGGCCATGCCCACTGCCGAATGTGATGTCACGTGGGTGTAGCATATAATGCCATCACACCATGGCTGTTTAAGATGGCACCAACACAGTGCTGGTGTTAACATTTCCGGCCTTGGGTTTTTCAGCTTAATGTTCAGTTCACCACTTTATTGAAAAAACTGGCACACTCAAAACAGAGTCTCCACTAGTATTGAAAATCAAAGCCAGACGGGCCTCTGTCCACTGTGTCCACCTCAAACCAACCTGTACCCGCTACAGTTTGTACTTGTATATTCAACAGCCCTACACTCCAATTCCATTTCCTGATGCTGTAGTGATGTATACAGTATCTCACAAAAGTGAGTTGACCCCTCTTTTCATGGGACAGCGCTGAAGATATGACACTTTGATCCAATGTCAAGTACTCCGTGTACATCTTGTATAACAGTGTACATTTGCTGTCCCCTCAAAATAACTCAACACACAGCCATTAATGTCTAAACCGCTGGCAACAAAAGTGAGTACACCACTAAGTGAAAATGTCCAAATTGTGCCCAATTAGCCATTTTTGCTCCCCAGTATCATGTGACTTGTTAGTGTTACAAGGTCTCAGGTGTGTTAAATTTGATGTTCTCTCTCTCACACTGGTCACTGGAAGTTCAACATGGCACCTCATGGCAAAGAACTCTGAGGATCTGAAAAAAGGAATTGTTGCTCTCTATAAAGATGGCCGAGGGTATAAGAAGATTGCCAACACCCTGAAACTGAGCTGCAGCAGGCTGGCCAAGACCATACAGCGACAGGTTTAACAGGACAGGTTCCACTCAGAACAGGCCTCGCCATGGTCGACCAAAGATGTTTAGTGCACGAGCTCAGCGTCATATCCAGTGATTGTCTTTTGAAAATAGACGTACGAGTGCTGCCAGCATTGCTGCAGAGGTTGAAGGGGTGGGGGGTCAGCCTGTCAGTGCTCAGACCATACGGCCACCGCACACGGCATTAAATTGGTCTGCATGGCCGTCATCCCAGAAGGAAGCCTCTTCTAAAGATAATGCATAGGAAAGCCCGCAAACGGTCAGCTGTAGGCAAGCAGACTAAGGACATGGATTATTGGAACCATGTCCTGTGGTCTGATGAGACCAAGATAAACTTATTTGGATCAGATGGTGTCAAGCTTGTTTGGTGGCAACCAGGTGAGGAGTACAAAGACAAGTGTGTCTTACCTACAGTCAAGCATTGTGGTGGGAGTGTTATGGTTTGGGGTTGCACGAGTGCTGCTGGCACTGGGGAGCTACAGTTCATTGAGGGAACCATGAATGCCAACATGTACTGTGACATACTGAAGCAGACCATGATCCCCTCCCTTCGGAAACTGTACCACAGGGCAGTATCCCAACATGATAACGACCCCAAATACACCTCCAAGACGACCACTGAGGGTAAAGGTGCTGGACTAACCAAGCATGTCTCCAGACCTAAACCTTATTGAGCACCTGTGGGAAAGGTGGAGGAGCGCAAGATCTCTAACATCCTCCAGCTCCGTGATGTCGTCATGGAGGAGAGGAAGAGGATTCCAGTGGCAACCTGTGAAGCTCGTGTGAACTCCATGGCAGTGCTGGAAAATAATGGTGGGCGGCCACACAAAACATTGACACTTTGGGCACAATTTGGACGTTTTCACTTAGGGGTGGACTCACTTTTGTCGCCAGCGGTTTAGACATTAATGGCGGTGTGTCGAGTTAGTTTGAGGGGACAGCAAATTGACACTGTTATACATGCTGTACACGGAGTACTTGACATTGGATCAAAGTGTCATATCTTCAGTGTTGTCCCGTGAAAAGATAGAATAAAATATTTACAAAAATGTGTGGGGTGGACTCACTTATATGAGATACTGTAAATAAGAATAAACAAAATGCTAGTCCTCAGTAAACTGCACATCGTTGTGTCAAACGGATTTCCTTTAAAAAACTAAAAAGTTCCTTGTTGTGATTGCAGAACAGCCACTGACTCTTTGCATTCATCAAGAGACGCACATGTTAGGAGTGATGGGGTACCTTAGAGTGGTCTGTGATGATGGACTGTGTGTGTGTGCCCTACAGACTGGCATCTCATCTACAGTTGGTTCTTTTGTGGTGCCTGATGCCCTTGCTGGTTGTGTGCCTGTACTGGTCATTCCCTGTCAAATTAACCAAATTTCCAGAAATCTCACACACTTTGGGGTCAAAACATTCTGAAAACTTACCAGGTATACCCATGTGATCCAGGAGGCACCCTGTAGAATGATTTTGGTGAAAGACCAACACTTTCCAAGACAGAGCCAATGTTGAGAGGGGTGTCAAATTTGACATGGCTTTAATTTCTCATCAGTATCACAAGACCACATCTCAAGAACTACACCAGCTAGCAGGCTCACATTTTGCATACCAAGTGCATAATGAAATCAAAATGTCTGATCCAGAGGACTCCACTTGGTAAGAGCAGACCTTCAAAAAATGGAAACAAAATATTTTGCTTCTTTGGCTTTGCCATGTTTAGGCCTTCAGAAAGCAGACTTCTAACTGATACGGCCTGCTGACATTTCTAACACATTTAGACAGCAGGGCCTTATGATTTATGTGATGAGGAAAAGACGGATGGAATCACAGAAGTTAAAATTATAAAACCGGATTTTAGATTTAAAAACAGAAGTGTGTGGACTTTAGAGAGCGAAGGGGTGACAGGCACAAAACTTCCCAATAAATTAAACGATTAAATAATCTGCAGTCCTGTCATTCAGATACTATTTTCTAGTTTGTCGTCTTTCAAGTGAATGCAATTCTTTGTAGAAATTTGGTTGTGTCTCTATCTGTTTGTGCACGTTTCCTGTATGTTTTCTCACTAAAGGCACACAAATTAAGAAATACGAGCTTAACTTGAGGGCACAACAATATCCGGGCGACTTTTACAAATCTGGACACCTTTTCTGCAAGTTTTGCCAGCATACCATAGACTGGACATGAAAAGATCGATACAATGACCAAGTCAAATCAAAAACCCATCTCAAGAACACCGAGAGATTAAAATCAAAGTGTTTTCTAGCAGATGTTATCTTCATGGAGAGCTGCACCGTTTCCACCTTCTCGCAGGCAGCAGCACTTCAGTCCCATCACAAACACCATCTGAATCTTAATGACATTTGAGCAGAGCGGACAGACAAAGCACCATACGGTCTCAAAGCAGACAGGGACGTTTTAAAGGGGTTACGTCTATCAGAGTACATTCAACCTGCTTGTGTCGTGTCATAAGGTTGGTGGGAGAGACCGGGCAGCACTAGAAATACACGAGTGAGGGTTCATCACCAGTGAGGTGGTCAAGTCTGCCTTCTTCAAGAAGCCTGCGAGGAAAGGAGATGCGCAACCTTCTTGGCACTGAAAGAGATTGTGCTGACCAAGCCTGCCAGATGAATGGAACTGCAAAATAAGGTTCAGTTGTGCTAGTGTGCGGTTTTATTAAAGGGAATGTAGAGTGCCAGTTCATTATTGCTTCTTTTGTTGTAGGTGTTGCTACTTTGACATTAAAAAAAAAAAAAAAACCTAAACACATAAAAATCCGAATACAATACAATAGAAGAAAAAATAAAATGGATTCCATAGGACCCTAAGACAACACCACCAGAAATTTCAAAAGGTTGGAAACAAACACGAAGCTGGTTTGACCAGCAGACATCTCAAATGTGAACAGATCATTTTGGGTCTCATTTTCATGCCAGCTCAATACACTGTAGGAATAATCAGACATTTTTTTTTTTTTTATTATTTTTCTATATATCTTACATGGTCCCTCATCTTTCTCAAAAAACAAGTCTTATTTTTTTATGTGCATCTTTCATTTTTACTATTCATTCTAAAGATGGTGTAAAAGCGCTACATGGCGCCCGACCCGGCACAGACTGACGCAGAGGCACATGTAAAAACAAGCACACTTTTTACTTTTCTTCGATTGTGCGGCACATCTTCCTCTTGAACCCCACAGGCAATACACAGTCCCAAAAGCACTTAAATATGTCACCAACAACTCTCCATCTTGCACCACCACTCCTCCCAGGCAACCTTGTCCTCTTACTCCCGATTCTGGCTGTTGAGTGGTGTAGGCTGGCCCGTTTTATAGCCCACCCAGAAGTGTTTCAGGTGCTTGATCACCTGGTCCCAATTGCACCTCCGGGTGGGGCTGATGACTCATCCAGCCAGCACCCCCTAGCGGCCACCCCAGCTCCCAACCAGGCTGTGGAGGACTCCATCTCCCATGGAGCCATGCGGGAGGCTGGGGAATCGCCGTCGGCCAGGGAGGCTGCCACCAATCGTCCTGGGGGAGGTATTGAGCTACCCATGGTGGCTCCCCCAGAACATATGCAGCAGGGGTGTCCCGGCCGGGCATGGGACCCGGTTGCCCGCCACATTGGGTTAAACGGATATTTGTCAGTGATGATAATCATCAAGTTCTTCATCACTAACCTGGGTAAAATAAAAATCACCAAAGACACATTAGGCACAAAACATGAAGAGCAGCTGCTTAATTTCTCGTTAAATACAACAAGAGTTCTAATGAAACGTTAACATCTTGGTATTGCACAGCACCATAACTGTCACCCATTTCATTACTGTTTTAATCGAAGTGCAGAGTGTCTAGGAGATCAAGATGGTCCTGCAGCCTCCCACCAAGCATTGAAGGGGCACTAAGCAGAGTAATGACACACTGGAATGGCAGCCAACAAATCTCATCCCTAGGTGGGCAACGGAAAGACTGTGTTTGGATTCATGAAACGTATCTGGCTGTGTCACAAATCACACCAATCCATCATTTGTTATCATAGATGCACCCAGCAAGGCCTCCCATAGGACCCTGGTCTAATGTGAGGGCCACATCTGATCCATGAGGAGTGTGATGGTGAGAGGGCAGGAGCCCAGCTGCTGCTTCAGTGCTGGATATTCACACTGTTAATTGACGTCTTCACCAGACACCCATCCATCTGACTTTGAGGTTGCCATCTTCTGGAGGGATGTAGCGGTGGTAATGTTAAAAAAAAATGAAGTGGAAGGCGGGCTACAGAGTTGGTGTAATGAGAAAGACGGCAAAGAAAGTCACCGTCAGCCGAACCCAAAATATAGCCTGGGAGACTTGTGGCCATATTGAGACAGCTAAGGTTCAGAGCACCAACTATTCAGTGCCACCATCATTGAAATTTAAAAGGACAGTCCCACCCCTACTCGGGGACCATCAGCTGACCTCATCAGAGAGCAAAAGTGGGCAGTAAGAAATAAACCATTTATTCTGTCCACTAAAACTTACGGATTGAAAACTCAGCGATTGCCATTTTGTCACATGGCACACTCAGTCAGCCCATGTTGAGAATGGAAACGAAACAGAAACGATTTGCATAAAAACAGTAAGGTTTGGGTTTTGAGAGAGAAAGGACAATGTAGAACAAGTGAAAAATATTTGAAAAACAATCTGCACATAAGCACATGCTGTTAGTGTGCTCTGAAAATGATTCTGGATTTGACAGGTCTGCTGTTCAAACCCCGATACAGAGACGTTTCTGATTATCGCTTTGTCAGAAAGCCAACACAGTTCTCTGAAAAAGGAAGTCTGTGTTTCTGAGGCCTAAACATCGCTAAGCCAAAAACTCAAATTAAATGTCAATGGGCTGCTTTGACCTTGCAGGGTCATCTGGACCAAATGTTTTAATTGGTCACAAACTACACCATTGAATGTACCAGAGTGCAAAGTGTGAGCTGCTCGGTGGTTTACTTCTTGAGCTCTGGACTTGTGAAATTGGATGAAAAAAATGAGGCCAAATAAAATCGACACCCGCCTCTCCTCAGTAAACTGGCTGTTACCTGGCTTGGAGAGAACTGATCATACATCAGAACAATTTACAGGGTGGCTCCTGACTAGCATGGCTACTCCTGGATATTTCTCCAGAATGTTCTGCATCCGAAGTGTGTGAGCCATTGGTTGATTTGACAAGGAATGACCCATACTGAAAGAAATGGGCGGATTAAAAAAAAAAAAAACAGAGCAAAATACAGAAAGACTGACAACACATATCTTCTTTCAATAACAAAAGCTTAATATTGAGAGGAAATCAGAACAGCTAGAAAAGCAGGCCTCACCAATGAGCCAATTCCTAACTCATCCACTGAGCGAGCCAGTGCAGCATCGGGCATTCAGCTGGAGCTCAGTGCCACTTCTACAGTCTTATTGACACATTATTGGTTTATTATATGAATTTCTGGATAAGGAAACTTTTGTAAAAATTGTCAGACAGATGTGACGGACAGCGAAGAGTTTGACAGCCATCCAGCAGAGAGACAATGGTAGATTAATTAGAGGCAGGGCAAGAGAGCAATGGAATGCCAGGCGTCAGATGAGGAGGAATAATGACTTGTGTGATAAGAATTGTAATAAAAGAAAACGGTGCCTATTGCTGGGGGCTCATTGCTCCATCCGAGACGAGACTGTATGTGCGCCATACAATAAAGCCAAATTCTGCTGTCTGTTCTCAAGTCTGAGTGCCTTCTTTGGGGACTAAGGGCGCCCCTGCCATCTCTTCAACAGAATTTCTGGTAAGCCCGACATGATAGAAAAAGCCCAAATGATGACCTGAAGGTTGGGACGAGGGTTTGGGAACACACACAGATGGGGGACACCTAGAAAAGGCAAGAGATATTTTATCACCGATTGTTTGCGTTGGTTTCATGGAGAACTCGCCCCTCCAATGAAGAGGTGGCCTTTCTAAAAAAAGAACAGAACGGACAAAAGGACAGGCACGCAGCATTGAGGTAAAGCCGGTTCTGCTGCACCGATCTGCACTGCGTGCTGTGAGGTCACGTGATAGACCGAGTGTACATGTCTTAGAAAGCTCAAGCATTAGGGACTGACAGATACCGCTCTACCCTGGTGAGGCAGAGGGCTGCATTGGTCAGTTGAAGACCTACGGTTAAACACGACAGTAGAGTCCAGACTGTAGGCAAAAAATTCCTGGAGTATCGCTCTTATGGTGTCAGGGTTACCTCTCCCACGGTTTGGCTTGGGCTGGCTGTGCAAGGAGATAAGTCTGGATCGATCCTGAGGGAAAGTATCAGAGGGGCATCCAGGTCACCTTCCCCGTGAATTGCATTTGGCCTAGCTGGTGGAGGAGACTGCACAAGGGCCAATTGTACGAGAGGGTACTGGAGGAGGTACGCTGAAAAGTCACAGTTCTAGAAGCACCTCTTTCCCCTTGACCAGAAAAATACATAGTAGGAGAACTGACTCCAGGCTACTGCCCCAGATTAGAGATGGGGGTCTGACACAGGGGGCAAAATTCCTGTAAGTTCCGCTCTCATTCTGTCTTTGAAGTGCAGTCTGCAAAGGGCTGAATCGAGGCAGGTGGGATGAATGAATAGGCAAGAGTAGCGTTGGGCTTATTTAGTATATAAGCTCAGAGAGGGCTAGTTTAGGAGCCACGTGAGTGCAAAGTGTGAATTAGTTAGTGTGAGGGAAGGATAGCATTAGAATAACAGACAGACGAGTGCAGGCAAGAATAGGGTTAGCATAGTAACTTCACAAAAACAGATAGGCGAGCATAGGATAGAACAGAAGTGATGGAGTATGATGGAGTATGTGAGGAAATGGCGACCAAGTGACTGAATGGAGATTCTGCACAGGTGTAAATATAAGCTTTGCATGCAGGGTAGAGTATACAAATAATGTGTTATAAGCTGGAATGAAATACAATTTGTGTAACCAAGTGCCAGGGTAGCCCTGTTATTGAATGTGAACTGATGGCATAGGGTTTTCAGTTAACGTTACAAAGTTAAAAGAGCACCTGGGTGAAGTGCAGGTACATATACTGTGTATGTATAAACTGCACAATACATGCATATTTTATAAAGGCCCCATCCCCGAACGAGACATGATTGAGTGAGTGACTGCATGAGCTCCACTATCTCTTGGTGGCAGTAAAATAAGCCACAGGATCACAGACAAGTGCGAGTGTGACGGAGATCTGGGACACTGGTAGTGGGTAAAGAGAGTGGCAGTAAAGTAATTAAGCACATAACGAGTGTGAGTGAGACGCTGTAGTCAATCACCTTTATATGGAAACACACCGAGAGATTTTCAATCAAGACATTGTTCCTGTTAGGAGGTGTAACAATCACTGCAGAGATATAAAACCCAAACCAGCTCAAATAAGAAGAGTGTAAACTGTAAAAATCATATACATCGAAGAAAGAAAAACAGAAATTGAGAAGTTTGAGTAAAGTGGATTAAACAGATATTGTAACCGGAGTGCATTTGGAGGGGACAGGTGTGTGATGATTGTTAGCATTCAGTCTACGAAAGATCACAAAGAGAGAATAAACTGCAAAAATGAACCCGGCAAAAACCAGAGGGGGAAAAAAAAAAAGTTTAAATGCATGTTGTTTTGCTTGGGGAGCTGAAACAGAGAAACAAAAAGAAAACCCGCACCTCAGATGCACCCAGAAAATCCTACTTGGGAAGGTGAGTGTCCGATGTTAATAGGGTGCGCAGATGCAGACAGTAAGAAATACTGAAATCGAGGGGAGAAGTGTTCCTGTACTGATAGACACGTCAAAAAGAGGGACACACTGCACCTTCCTACGTCTGCCCCCCCACATTGCTCACAAATGTGTCAGAGAAGGCGAAATATCTTTGTGTCATTGACACATGTGCAGTTGTGTTCCAGAATTCTGTTAGCTGGAGCCAATCAGTCACTGGCCACCTTTACTTACAATTACATAAGAATCCCTAAAACTGACCTGGAAGAAGATTTAATTTTAGACTGTACGTTAATCCAGTATGTGGATGTCTATTGCTCTGCTCATTGACGCTAAACCAATGCCATACCGATTACATCAAAGTGCTTGAGAAAGTGGTAAAAGGGAGCGGGGTGGGAGATGTCGCATGGTCTCTAGAACATTGTCAGCCTGAGGTTGAGTATCTCGGAGGAATCAAACCACAGGGCAGCAGAGCAAAAGCTCCATCACAATTGGAGGGAATATGTGAGGCGCCTAAGCCAAGGACTGTGGGACAGATGGGGACATTTTTAGGAAACTTTCATCTACTGGCTTTAGCTTAGACTGGACTTGAGAATACATTTCAAAAACAACTCACATGAGAAACACAATGAAGGCTGCAGGGTAACAGAATTGGAAAAATCATTTGAATTGGACAATTGTTGCTGATGTGGCATTTAACTCTATTAATGGAGCAGCAAACAGCCGCCATTGGCTTAGCCTTAGTCTCATGCTAGGATTTAAATTCTTTCACTCGACTTGGGTTTCATTTTTGCACTGTACTAGGATTTCATTTAATTACCAAAGAGCACAACTGAAGCAAGCATAAGAGAATTCGGAGAAAGAAAAAAGTGCGAGCATATGGGAATTGAAGGTGCCTTAAGTGGAATTTGGATAACAGAATGCAAGGCGAGTGTTGCAAAAGTGAATTCGACCCAAATAATTGTAGGGATGCACGATATCATTGGATTTAAATCTGCATCGGCAGATAATGGTTTAAAATTATTTTAATGCCATCGGACCGATGACTAAATTTGACTGATAATTTGAACCGATATTGATGACACATTCAAGGTGTTCTGGATGTGCCAGACGTTTAGGCGACGCTGGGCTACTGTGCGGAAATGTCTGCGGTGTGGAAGTTTTTTTAAAGTGAGTGAGACGACATAAAATATGCCATTTGCAACACTTGTTCAACTAATGTTTTTCGCGGACGGACCAAAGTGCGAAATTTCAATACCGCCAACTTAATTACATACCTGAAGACTCGCCGTCCTGATAAATATACAGAATTCCTCAGAGCAAAAGAGGAAAATCCTGCACCACCGCATACAAAATCAAAAACTGCAGTTGTTCAACGTGTTGATCAGTTACATGAAAAATCAAAGAAATCTGTTAAAGAAAACCCCAAAGCTCAAACAATTACTGCAAAGGTGATGAATTTACTGCTCTGGACGATCAGCCATTTTCTGTTGTACAAGATACGGGATTTCGAAGGCTGCTTGAGGATCTCGAGCCCCGTTACCAGATACCCAGTCACCGTTATTTTTCTGACATAGCGCTTCCAGAGTTACATAAGATTGTGGAAAGTCAAGTACACAAACTCCTTGATGAAGATGTCACGGCCATAAGCTTTACCACTGATATATGAACATCTGATACGAGTGCTTAGTTTAATTGTTTAGTGGACTGACCGCAAGTCTGAATAGCAGAAAGCAATCTTGCACACCCAAGAATACTCAGGATCACACACAGGTGCTACACTCTATGTGGCGTTTAAACAGTAGAATTACCAGAACCTACGAAAAAACTCGTAAATCCGTCCCACCTTAAATTGCTTCTTAAAATCTTTCACAGCTCTCCACCAGCGTCTTTTGTCATCTAAATGTGCTGATAAAAATCAGGCTACAAAGCAGCCGGCTATTCCATCCCCCCACCGACTCAGAACGTGCACAAACGTTAATTGATTTTCTGGGACTGAAGTGGAGTTTTAGAGTGGAAATAATAGATCGTCGTTTGGAACACACGCATTTCATGTCTGTTCTGTTTCTACAGTAATCTGTGTAAACACATTGTTAAAACAGAAACCTTTTTTATATTCTACTATTAGATGACAAAATGTAGGCATAAACTATATAATGTATGAAGCCTTAAGTATCACACAAATACTTTCACAAAAGCTACAAATCTAACACAATTGCGCTTTTATTCAAAAATATATAAAACAAAAAGCCGCCTTAACAAGCGACATTGACACCCATTTATTATAACTGCCTTCGTGGCGCATTAGAATCAGCTGCCGACTGGGAATCAAAAGGTTGTGAGTTCGATCCTGCACCACTCCGTTTTGAGAAATAAACTGCTCTTAGTCTTATTATTTTAGAATAAAAACATACATTTGATTTCAGTCTGTAACAGCCGGTGTAATTTATAATACTTGCAAAGGTTAACTTTGTTTTTTTTTTTTTTAGTCAGTTTTATTATCTCAGCCGCGTTCACGAGCCCAAACACCACCCCCCCCGCATCTTTTCACATAGACGCGCAGTAACAGACGTAAACTCGGCTCCCTTCTACATCGGAGCAAGAATGCACATACCATTGCTCGCATACTAAAGCGTCAGCAGGCACTTTTCGTGGCATTACACACATTTTTGCGCATGCCCTCTGCACACTACTTGTGACTTTAGGAAGTAAGTAAATAAACAAAAGGTAAATCGTGTCATAAAATGATTTCTTCAAAACGTCGAATGTTATTTATTTGGCACGGACATGTCTGCATGCACTTTTTGTGGCATGCCAAATAAATAACGCTGTTCGTTTTCAAATATTGCATTTCTCTCTATGCTGTGGTTTCTATTACACACCTGAAAGAAAGAGACAATATGTGAAAACATCATCGCACAAATGCAATATTATTTGAAAACAAACAGTGTCCGATCAGCTGTAAAAGTATGGCATTTCTAAATGTTTGATAAGATATAAAACAAAGTTCTAAGCTAATCGGTCCGTGTACTTTTTGGTATTTGAAATTTCATTTTAGAAGAAAAAACGAAAATGAAAGGAATTTTCAGATTTTGATTTTTGATTAAATAATAAAAACGAGGGAAAATAAGGTATTTTTTAATTCTATGGTAACAAATAGTCATAAACTTAAAATTCCACATACTTTTCTGGATTTGTGATTCAAATAATGAAAGTGTAATAGCTCAAAAACAACAAAACAGACGCATTTTCGTTGTCTGAAACCGGATGCATTTCTTCTTCTGCGCGATTTCTGACGACACGTGCAAACAGTCCACCTCACAACACATCGATTGACGGCCTTGAAGTTACACTGCATGGCATCAACAGAGGATGGCCCATCACGTTGTTTTTCAGAACAGTAAATGAGTGACAGTCCTGGACGAGGACATGACTGCAGATAAACCGAGTCGCATCTTTCCGGTAAAAAATACAAGCTTTGCAAACTTTGCTTCATTGATGTTGCAGTTTTATTAACGTTATTGTTGTTACTTACTGTGAAACAGCTAACATTTGGTGATTTCATTTACTAACACTAAGTCTGGCAATTTTTAGAGTGCTAACATTTTGAATGGCTGCTCATTGACAAATGTAACACATGTTAAGAAAACTTTCTGTAAATCACGTTGCTTTCCTATCGTGTTAAACTTGTGCGCATTGTTAATACTCGAGACGTTTACTAGCGATAGCACTATAAAAATGGCCAGACTTAGTGTTAGTTAATGAAATCAGCAAATGCTAGCTGTTTCACAGTAAATAACAATGACGTTCATAAAAGAACTGCTACATCAAATAAGCAAAGTTTGCAAAGCTTGCATTTTTTTACCAGAAAGATGCAACTCAGTTTATCTGCAGTCATGACCTCGTCCAGGACTGTCACTCATTTACTGTTCTGAAAAACAACGTGATGGGCCATCCTCTGCTGATGCCATGCAGTGTAACTTCAAGGCCGTCAATCGATGTGTTGTGAGGAGGACTGTTTGCACGTGTCGTCAAAAATCGCGTAGAAGAAATGCCTCCGGTTTCAGACAACGAAAATGCATCCGTTTTGTTATTTTTGAGCTATTACACTTTCATTATCTGAATCACAAATAAATCCAGAAAAGTATGTGTAATTTTAAATTTATGACTGCTATTTGTTACCACAGAATTTAAAAATACCTTATTTTCCCTCATTTTATTCTTTAATCAAAAATCAAAATCTGAAAATTCCTTTTTGTTTCTAAAATGAAATTTCAAATACCAAAATGTACACGGACCCTAATCGACCTGTGTGTTCTTTTTTAAAAATAAGAATCGATAAAGAATCGAATTGTTAAACAGAATCGAAAATGGAATCTGAATCGTTAAAATCTTATCAATTCCCATCCCTACTTATTCAGTGCACGCAAGAACAAGCAGGTAGCCAGATGCTGTGTGCTACAACATGCTGGCGGTGATCAACGCACATTTTAAAAAAAGAAAGAGACAAATATGTGACGTTTTGAAGAAATCATTTTATGACACGATTTACCTTTTGTTTATTTACTTACTTCCTAAAGCCTAAAGTCACAAGTAGTGTGCAGAGGGCTTTAGTATGCAAGCAATGGTATGTGCATTCTTGCTCCGATGTAGAAGGGAGCCGAGTTTACGTCTGTTACTGCGTGTCAATGTGAAAACAGCAGTATCAGATGCAGGGGTGAGGCGTGTTTGGGCTTGTGAACACGGCCGAGATAATAAAACTGACTAATAAAAAATAAAAACAAGGCTAACCTTTACAAGTATCATAAATTACACTGGCTGTTACAGAACGAAATCAAATGTATGTTTTTATTTTAAAATAGTAAGACTAAGAGCAGTTTACTTCTCAAAACGGAGTGGTGCAGGATCGAACTCACAACCTTTTGATTCCCAGTCGGCAGCGGAGTCTATTGCGCATTAGTCGAGGTATGGCTGCAATTCTTGAGAGACGACCTACCAGAAATTACTGCAGGGACGCAAGTTCGAATCCCGCTCAAGGCACATTGCCGAATGGAAAAAAAAAAACTTTCTCCTTCAACGAACGGTGCTTTGAATCCTACATTGCAGTTGTAGTTTGTTTATTTTTCTTTTTTTGATTAAACGAAAACTGTTTAGTGTATGATTTGTCAAGAAACACACAGACAACAAGCAAAGTTAAAAATCACACTTAAACAAACTGCCTGCCCCTTCTATTGAATCATAACTATAACAAATAATAATGCATTTCACTTCCTTATAAAGTGCCTTTACTATCGTCTGAGACAGCTGCACAGATAATCAAGAAGGATAAAATAAAAATGAAAGCACAATAAGATTTAATAAATAATAGTGCACAGCTTTGTGTTTGTATATATTTATAACATTTGGGAAGTAATATATTCTAGTTGATGCTGACAATTAATTTGAAGTAGGTAAAAATAAATATTTGGAAATATTGCAAAGGGAAATGTTTATATACTTAGTGCAAAATGTAGGTCTACTTTATAAGCATAATTTATAACATCAATGT
Organism: Polypterus senegalus; assembly: GCF_016835505.1. Lineage (NCBI taxonomy): Eukaryota > Metazoa > Chordata > Cladistia > Polypteriformes > Polypteridae > Polypterus > Polypterus senegalus. The sequence continues at coordinate 703 of NC_053155.1, read as the reverse complement.
TAATATAGAGTATTATTATTATTCTATATTGGCCTTGATATGAACGATTTGTGAAATTAGTGTTAAGTATTAAAAAAAGCATACGGTCTCTTGTTTTACAGGTACATATATACACAGTATATATATAATTTTTACTGCAGTAATTCATTGGTCTTTATATACCAGAAAGACTTTCCAAGGGTCTTTTGTAGGAAATATGTACACATAGTTGATTTATCATTTTCAGATAAAAATGAACTCGCCCAAACAATTCAGTTTAAAGTTTTTAAATTGGCAAAGATAAAGTCAAGAAAAAAAACTTTTCACTTTCTATGATTTGTATGTTTATAATTATAGAGCACTTCATATTATTATTTTTAAAGCTCACTATGTAAAATTGAACTGATTATACAATTCAATGTTTATTATATTTATAGATTATTATACCTGTCTTTACACTTGTTGCATAAATATTTAATAAATGTAATAAACTTAACCAAGAATGTTTAAGAAATCATTCAAAAAATGTGCAGGTAAATGTAATTGTATCTGCACAAACTGACATTCTTGAAGTAGGTAAAAATAAAAATTTGGAAATATTGCAAAGGGAAATGTTTATATACTTAGTGCAAAATAGCTATATGTGTTCTAGTAAACAAGCATAATTAACTATATATATATATATATATATATATATATATATATATATATATCTATAATATGT
>NC_053154.1:341329143-341362143 GCF_016835505.1 Polypterus senegalus | reverse complement strand
TCAAAAACTATAATCTGGCCCTTCTGTTTTTGTGGTTCACTAATGGCTTGCATCTTGCAGTGTCGTCTCTGTATTTCTGTTCTGCAGGTTGTCATCTCTGTCACATCACCATTTGCCTCCTGAAGACTGTTTCTGATCTGTCAGACAGGCGTTTGGGGCTTTTTGTTGACCACAGTGAGGATTCTTTTGTCATCAGCAGTGGAGGTCCTCCTTGGCCTACCAGTCCCTTTGTGATTACTGAGCTCACCAGTGTGTTCTTTCTTCTTCATGGTGTTCCAGACAGTTGATTCGGTCATCCTAAGGTTTTTACAATTGTCTTGAATGGTTTTGTTCTTGTTTTCAGCCTCATATTGGCTTCTTTGACTTTCACTGGCACAGCTCTTGTCCTCATGTTGAACAATGGCAGCTACAGACTCCAAAGGGCAGCAGTAAGCTGAGGTATCTTATGAAGCCATGAAACACACCTGAGGAATCACAAACACCTGTGACACTGAATGTGCCAAACATGACAAGTCTTCAATGTGCACTTTAATCACATCTGAATTGTTTGATTTGTGATTTTAAAGTGTGGAGTAGAAGAGTAAATGAAGGAAAAATGTGTCTTCCTCCTCAAGCCCCGCCTCTTCTGCCAAAACCAGCGTAAAACTGGCACCAAGTCAGCTGGAGTTGTCATTTATTTGTCTAGCAGAGCCGAGTTGAGCCTATGAGCCAGCGATTCTTTTAGCCCACTAGAGGGCACTAAAACGCCGTGTTGATGAAGCTCTGAACTTTCTGTTGCTATTTGTATTTCTTTACTTTGTGAAGAGTCTCATTCAATGGGGATCACCAGCCTGTAAACTCAAATCTTCTTTTGGTCTCTTGTTTGTATTTACAATATATACTGTATGTGAATTATGTCAAAGGAAAGTATTGTGATGATAAAATATCTTAGTTCAAAAGTACTGTACAGTCCAGAAAAGAGGAACGTATCCTTATGGCTTCATACTGAACTTCTGTCTCAGCGTTCATTTTAAATTTCCTCACTTAATTTTAAGTTTAATTGATTTATTAATTGAACTTTGTCTTTTGAGTTGACTTTGTCACAAGGCGGGCTGTCTTTCAGGTTACAAACCCTTTTGGTTTACAACTTCTTGCTTAGTTCACTTTGCTGGTCTTCAGTCTGCAAGTTTAACACCAAAAACATTATGGAGATGTTGTGGAGAGATGACTGGAAGAAGAGGGAGATATTTGAAAATCTGTACTGCAGTCCTAACGATTTATAATGCTTCAAAGTGGTAGAAGTGGGGATAATCTGATCAATATTAAGGAAAAGGAATGAATAGAAATATTGTTGATTATAAGAAAATAATACTAACTTGTTGATGAACTGACCAAGAAACATATAACTGTCCTGGCTTGGCTAATTTTTTCAGATGAACCGGGAGATGCAAAATAGGCAAAACAAAACAAATAAAATAGAAAGAAAGCAACAAAAACCTGAAGGTTGAAATCAGGCAAGACATGAAGATTAACAGCAAAGAGAGCATTTGTTTGTGTTTAAAGGATTTATCCACAGATGAGATCAAACTTGATGTAATGTCTGACCATCTGTCCTATTGTGCTGATGAACTGAAGCTCACGACCCCAGAGACCAAGTCCTTTGAAACACAGAATGTGACACTAATGGCGCTTACATAAAATGGCGTCTAATACATAAAAAGCAATTAGACCCTAAAACTCATCCCTAATCATCACAGAAACAAAGGACCCCTTCTGGTGGAAATCTTGTTCTCCCTGATCATAACAATAACTTTTTGATATTAGTAGAATTCAGTTCAGTAACAGCTAAAATATTTTCAGGTGGATTATGGGTCATGGCTAACTTTCTAATATAAATAGGATAAGGTGCCAGCCTTGTTGGTTTAATTACCAGGTTTGTATGGGAACAGAAAGCTGAACCATCTAAACAACAGGGTGAAATGTGCCTGTCTGGCATTCAAACGTTTTGTCACTTTTAGTAAGTTAAGATTTCATGAACAATAGAAATGTAAAATGTCATCACTGTACATTCCAGCAGTGTTTCCATGTGTCTAAAAACAGCAGAAGCACAACATGTTTCTGATTTCCTACCTCATAGTTTTGTTCAGCAGTTTATACATTTTGAGAGTTAAAGGCACCGGGGTCATTTACACGTGTCTGGAAAACACTTTAACAGAATTTGGAGCACCTCTACTCAGGACACGTCGACGTCTAATTCAGTCGGTACTTTCAGATCATCAACAGCTTCTAGAGCTGCCAGTGTCCACTTAAAGTTTTTCATTGTGTTTTTGGAGATAGGGGAAGCAATGGACCTAAAACTATTTAATGAAGTATTTGTTATAAATTACCATAAAGTCCATAAAGAAGTGTGGCTGACCTACTAAATTCGATATTGGCCAATTAATAAAGACTTGAACTTTGGTAACAGTCATGCTTAGTCTGTGAGGAGTAGTCTGATATGCCAAAATTAAACAGAAGATTGTTGAGACACACATTTCTCTAACTTTGCAAACATTGTGTTTCTTCTTAAATATATTAAGATGTTTATGAGTTATGTGTGTCTCACAATCACGAGAGAATATGAGTGTCCCATCACTAAAAACAAGGCCAAAATGTACATCAGATTAAGAAATGTCAGGGGTATTGGCTAAAGCACTGGGTATTACTAAGTATTCATAATGTCCTGAAGTGGAAATCAACAATATCTTCATCTTAACACCTTTTAGTGTGATGTAGCTATGGGTAAAAAATAGGTAGGCATGAAAAATGATTTGATTCATTATAAGAAACAGGATAGTCAGTCAATAAAGGTATCAGAAGAAAACCACGCGTAACAAAGAGAACTGAAGAGCCTGAGTAGAGAGTGGTATCATAAACCACTGAAGCATCTTGGTGGTCTTGTTTTAACGCTGAAGTGGAGGTTGGCTGTGGAACACCTAGGAGGACACAAACACCAGGAAGATGCGTTTGGCTGTCCCTTTCTTCAAAAACTCAAAGGGTGCTTTAAATGTAATTAATCTCGAGTTACAAAGCACGTTAAGTCCTGAAAAAACATAACATTGCCCACTAGACAGGGAAACCATCGAACTCAGCGAGTGACAAAGGAAAACAGCAAACACAGAATCTTTATAATTAAAAAGATTTATTCTTCACAAAAACAAAAAGCAAGCTCAGTGGAACACAAAAGACAAAGAAGAATTGACTGAAGTCCAAATCACAAATTCAAATAATTGAAAGTGCAAAGCACAGAGGTAAAAAATCAAGAAAATTCAGAATAGGCGCAGGAAATCAGAAAACCAAGAAACTCACCACCGCTAAGCGTATTCAAATGAACAGCAAGGGATTGTGGGTTGTCCCTGCTTTTATTGGGCTGAGGACAGTCACTTGTTGTGAAGGGCCTGTGGAGGAAATACTCACAAAACACAGGCATAGGGAATACAGCAAATTATAAAGAAAGGTAACATTAACATAAATTAAAGACTCAAAAATGAACAACAAACACTTAACACAAGAATTCAAACCCAGCCAGGGAAGTACTGGCTGAAATACAATCAACTGAGAAGAACGAGGTCCCAGGGATTATTGTGAGCACCTAAACCGGGAGACGTTAACATGAGAACACAAAACAGAAATCAATGGAACTAAAATCAAACACATAACGGCCTGAGTTTGGACTGATTTGTACCTCTAACTATTACACAATATGGTGAGAAGTTAAGCTCAATGACCCTTTTTATTGGCTGACTAGAAAGATTACAATATGCAGACTTTCGAGGCCCCTTCTTCAGACGAGATGTCATTGATTACATACACACATCGATTACAACTCAGTAGTATTAGGCATGCGGCTTCTGTCAAACAGTCAATCAAAATGATTAATGACCTTAAGCCCCCTATGACGTCATACCAGAAGTCCCGCCCCATAAGCAACACCCCCTTATGACGTCATACCGGAAGTCCCACCCTGTCACCCTTATGACGCCACACAGGAAGTCCCACCCTTGTATGACGCAAGACCGTAAGTCCCAGACCCTCCCCCTCTACGTGACCCGGCCACGCCCCTCCACGTTACCTGGCCCCGCCCCCTGACGGCGGCTAGGTGAGGGACACCCTATCCCCACCCAGACTCCGCCTTGAACCTGCCCCGGCACCTGATTGGTTAAACAAACTGTCAAGAGCCGTTTGATGGATGTCTGCCCCGTCCTTGAACCCACTACCGCCCCATCCACTTCCCAGCCCCCTCTCCTGAAAAACAAGCCCAGGGCATGTTACAGCCTTTACCTCAACAAGACCAGGCCTGCCCAGGGCATGTCCTGACAAGCCCAGGCAGGGGGCCTGCCTCGGCCCCCAGTGAGGCAGCACCTGACGGCCGGCCTCCCCACACTTCCCAATCCTCTCTCAGGAGGACGTGTGCTCCCTGCTAAAAGACCTTATGAAGTGCGGTATAAAAAGTGAAGCATTTTCTAAAGACTCTGAGCAGGAAATGGAATCTAGGACCGAGGTCCCAGAGAAGCGTCAGATCCGCAGGGTTAAAAGATGTTTGTTGCCCGAGTTTCATGAAGCTGAAGCGTTGGACGCGGGTCGGACTAAGTCATGCGAAACAAAGATAGAATCAGGCGGCAATGATAACCCAACTTTAGTCTACGCCACACCCCTTCCTTTTACCCTAAATACTCAACCTGTTAGTCACCAGATCCAGACGGATGACCAGACCTCAGAATTCATTGAAGCTTTTAGACCTCTCCGCATTTCAGCAGCTACAGACTCTGAAATGACGGAGGTCGGTGTAACATCCTCAGGGTTCCTGCCTGAGGCTCCAGAGTCTGATTCTTACCAATTCTATAAAGTGGGCTGGGTGGATTGCATTCAGGACCAATAAGAAAATGACCCGCGTTATTTTACTGTACAACCTGATTACACTCTCTGGGCTACAGACCTTGAGACCGATGGTGGATTTCAGTCTCCAGGGCCGGTGAGTTCTTACCCTGTCTTCGCTAATGGTGATCAGACGGAAACCTCTCACCTAGCTCCAGGACAACCTTGGGTGAAGAAACAAGTTCCAGAGAAACCGATGCTGATCGGACTTTCTGAGACATATATGGACTGCCCTGATGGTGTGCTGTCTGAAACCTCGAAAAAGGCCTTGCAACTTGTTAAAGGACTGATGACGTCTCTGCTGGACATTATTGTCTACTAGCAAAATACCCGCGCTTCACAGCGGCGAAATACTGCATTAAAATTTTTATTAAGAAGAAAATTAAACCTTTTTAAACTGAGGGAAAATATGCCAATAATTATTTGTTAAGGATCTCTTTGTATACCACATTGTGAGTTCGGCCCTCCGGTTGTAACATGACCAAGCTGTGTGCTGAGCTTACTCTTGAGCATGTAACTTACAGTTGGCCATGTGAACAGTAATCTTGTCTCAAATCTCACAGCTTGGATTGCTGCTGTCATAATCGGTTTGAGTTTCATGGTTTGTTTCAATTACGACAGTATTTGCAGGATTTGTGTTGAACTGACATTCGGCATCTGTCAAGCATTGTAAGTATACAACTGGTTTCATCAATAACTTCACATCCAGCTTTTGAGAGTTTAAACATTCATAAACATCAAAGTGTCCACTACTGAAATTGTCACCTGTCAATCTAAGATGTTTAAGAGGCATTGTCAAAAGGTGTAAAATATTTGGCTATTTCGGTACACTTGAAAGCGACAACCGAACAATTCAGCGGCAGCCATCAACTCACATGCAGATCCATAGGTGAAGGTCTTAAGCATTTCACTCTTCTAGTGCTCCTGTACTTTTGTAAGTAAGCTGTAAGGAATGTGACGTTGGAAAGTTCAATATGGCAGCCGACAGTGGTGTCATACCAACGAAATAAGTACCAAATTTCAGCCTTCTACCTACACGGGAAGTTGGAGAATTAGTGACGTTGGAAAGTTCAATATGGCGGCTGACAGTGGCGTCATACCACCGAAATAAGTATGTATATTGGTTTCGGTTAGTGCAGGGAAGTATGTACATTGGTTTCGGTTAGTGCAGGGAAGCCGCCTACCAAATTTCGTGAAGATGGGGCCATGAATAAGAAAGTTCAATATGGTGGACGTTGTTGACCGTTATGACCGTTACGCGTAGAATTTCGAAATGAAACCTGCTTAACTTTTGTAAGTAAGCTGTAAGGAATGAGCCTGCCAAATTTCAGCCTTCTACCTACACGGGAAGTTGGAGAATTAGTGACGTTTGGAAAATTCAATATGGCCGCCGACAGTGGCGTCATACCACCGAAATAAGTACGTACATCGGTTTCGGTTAGCACAGGGAAGCCGCCAACCAAATTTCGTGAAGATGGGGCCATAAATAATAAAGTTCAACATGGTGGACATTGTCGACCGTTATCGACTGTTATGACCGTTACGTGTAGAATTTCAAAATTAAACCTGCTTAACTTTTGTAAGTCAGCTGTAAGGAATAAGCCTGCCAAATTTCAGCCTTCTACCTACATGGGAAGTTGGAGAATTAGTGATGAGTCAGTCAGTCAGTGAGTGAGTGAGGGCTTTGCCTTTTATTAGTATAGATACGACCAGAAGTAGTAGACAATAAAAAAAGAATGTCAAGGCTGTGATATAAATCACCCCGGACAGTCTAGGCATACCTGCCTTTTTGAACCTGAAACCGGATACCGACCAGGTAATTTTCAGAAGATTCTAAAGATTTTCCGTATGTCTTGGCTGAAACGATTGGTGGTGAAAGTTAAGGGGTATTATAATATTCTATTGCCAATTCCCAAAATAGTCACGGTGGTTCAAAAGACTGTAGATGAATTTGAAAATACCAGCTCTATTTATGATACTGTAATGCAGTCATTTTATGAAATGGATGAATACTCTTGCTGTGTCACCCGCCGTGTGGCAAATCAGTTTTGTAAGCGTAATCTTAATCATGAGGGTCATATAAATACTGTATGTGGACTACATATAACCTGGAATTTGATGATATAATAGAACTGGTGGGTCTGAACCTGAAACCGCACCAGTCTGATCAATTCAGAATCCTAAATAAATGTTTTCTAAGTTGTTAAGTGGTGTCTGTGTCTGTTTTATCACTGGTGATGGAGCAGGTCTTGGAAAAAACGTATTATAACTCTGAGAACCCGGGGGCCTTGGGGGGGTAAAGAATCCTTGAAAAGAGCTCTCTTGCATGCAGGACACCATATTGGGGACCAAGAGGTGTCCGACTGGTTATCGGGGCAATACACCTACACGATACATAAGCCGGCCAGAATCCATTTTAAAAGGAATAAAGTGTATGTTTCCAATACAGACGGGCAATGACAGATCGATCTGGCGGATATGACAAACCTGGCCATGTATAACCGAGGCTACAATTATCTACTGACTTGTATAGATATTCTTTCTAAATATGCCTGGGTCAGGGTTCTGAAAAACAAAACAGGTAAAGAAGTAACCAGGGCTTTTTGAGAAATTTTGGAGGAAGGTAGAGTTCCCGTCAAACTTCAGACCAATAGCGGTAAAGAGTTTCTCAATCGGGAATTTCAAAACTTGCTAAATAAATACGGGATAAAACATTTCACCACCGCTAGTGAATTAAAGGCTTCGGTGGTGGAGAGATTCAATCAAACTCTGAAGACCAAAATGTGGCGTTATTTCAGCTCCCAGAATACCCGGTCCTATCTGCCGGGGTTACAGGACTTGGTGAAATCTTATAATCTCAGCTATCACCGAGGCCTAAAAATTGCCCCTGCCGAGGTGAATAGTTCCAGTTCTTGGAAAGTCTTTAAAAACTTATACGGCCTAATTAAACCCAAAAGAAGTCTAAAATATAAATTCAAAGTCGAAGATACGGTGAGAGTGTCGATATCCCGGAATCCTTTTACCAAGGGCTACGAACAAACATTTTCAGATGAGGTATTTACCGTTTCTGAACTAGTCCCTAGGGATCCGCCTGTCTACAAGCTCAAAGATTATGACGGCGAGGACATTATAGGTTTCTTTTACGACGCAGAGTTACAAAAGATTCGAGGGCTGGAAGTCTTCAAGATTGAAAAGATTTTGGCGAAAAAAAATATCCATAGAAAAAAGCATATTTTGGTGAAATGGCTTGGATGGCCCGAAAAGTTGTAACAGTTGGATCCCTGAAAGCTACGTGCAAGACGTTAAATACTGAGAATGAAAAATAGTATTTCATTCACAGGGTTTTCACAATCGAGAGAAAAAGCTTTTACGTCATTCTTCCCAGCAATTCGTCCCGGAATGTTTTCCCTAATAACACCATCGCCGAATTTACCATCAAATTAGCCACCCCAATCGAACTACAGGTCCCCTGGGAAGTTGCATTGGCCAAAATTCAGTATCTGCACACCTGGAATACACTCGATAAACTGGATAATAATTTTATTGTAGTGTCCCCACGAATAGTTAAACATTATACTATTCCATCGGGGTATTATGCTAGCCTCGAGAAAGTGACCTCCAAGATGAATGAAGCGTTAGCTAAAGAACCCAAAGCCATCGAGGGCAGTTCAGCAAACACTCCAATACCGGAAAACACCATGAGATTCCGCTACAATGCTCTGGAGCAAAGATTCTACGTCGTAAGCACTGTGAAGGGTGAATCTTTGCATGTCAAGAGACAGTTGTGGAGGATTTTAGGAGCTCATGTGGACGTGAACACAGGTCTGGTGAATGAAGCTCCTTACCCTGCAGATATCAGAGCGGGGTTTTATACCTTGTACGTCTACAGCGACATTGTGTCTCACCAAAGAGTCAGAGACAGCTACGTCCCTCTCTTGAGATGCATACATATTGAGGATGTGATGAATAAGATTACCACAATCAACTACGACAGGCCGCACTACGCTCCGGTCAGCAAGAGTCAGTTTGATACTTTGACCATTGAAATAAAGACTTTGTTAATTATCCGATAGCCGCCTTATTTTCACAAGTGGATGTCACTTTGGGAGATCGCTTAATATCACAGAGTTCCAGCCTTTATCCATACAGGGCCCTTTTTGAGGAATTGTTAAATTACAGCAATAAAACTCTCAAGTTCCAATTTACTTTGGGTCTATTTTTACAAAGACACGGCCAACGAACATGAAAACACCGCCTTGGATGGCACGAATGAGGGGTTCAAAAAAAGAAACGGATATAAAGCCCAGGGTAAAACAGTAGAACTCTTCTGGCTTATTCATTCCGACCTATTTTTTCAAGAAAAATGAATTCTAAACGGGGTGGATGTCAGAATAAAAATGGTACAGAGCAAAAATGGCGGCGGTGAAAATAGGGCATGCCCACGCTCTCACCAACGCCAACGGCAAGTACCCCGTGGAAAGAGTGAATATGAAAGTTCTCAGTATGCCAGCCGGGATCCGAGTGAGCGATCAGGAAAACCTGTTCTTGGGACAAATACCCAAGTATGTGGTCCTAGGCCTGGTGAATAATTTGGCCTTTTCAGGGGATTACACCAGAAACCCCTTCAATCTCAAGCATAACCATGTGGAGTTCCTGGCCTTGTATTTGGATGGAGAGCAGATTCCAGCCAAACTATTTCAACCTGATTTTGCTAATGACATCACAGCTCGAGAATATTACAATCTTGTGCTGGCCTCTGGAAAGCATTTGAAAGACCAGCCTCTACCCATCAACTGCTCTGAATTCTCCCGGGGTTACACCCTCTTTGCCTTTGATTTGACGCCTGATCAAGAATGCGGAGGCCATTTCTCATTGATGAAATCTGGGAACATGAGATTTGAAATCCGCTTTCGACAGCCCCTACCCCATACTGTGAATCTAATAGTGTACACCGTCTTTGACAACATTATTGAAATAAACCAGATAAGAAACATACGTTATGATTACTAAAAAAGCATGAACACCCTGCAGATCGAGGAACTCCTGTCCTGTAATCCGTACACAGAAAATCTGTTTTACGGCGTGCGACCAACTGCCAGAAAAGATACTCACGGATCTCCCGACCATGATTGTCGCCAATACTCACCGTCAAAATCACCCCAGAGAGCACTGGTTGGTGATACATCTCAGAGAAGACGGAACTGTAGAATTTTTTGATTCCTTCGGCGCCCCACCAGACTTTATCTATTTTCCTGAGGAAATATACATCTTTTTATACAGAAACTGTAAAGACATTATTCACCATACCCGGCAGCTTCAAAGTTGGTTTTCTACCATCTGCGGACAAACATTGTATTTTTTTTTTCCTGCATCACAGAGGGAAAGGACGTTCTAATAAAGAGATCATGAACCTGTATTTTAATGAAGTCACCAAGAACGATGATATGGTTCAAAAATTTGTCAACACTTTGTCTAAGAACACTTCTAGAGGTTTTCAGGATCATCCCTGTATGCAAAGTTTTATGCCCTGTAATTATCTTAATAAAGAATAGACCGTCTGTGTAATCAAATGTAATATTTTATTAAAAACAAAAATATAATTACATTTCAATAAGGAATCCATTCATTCTTTTTGCGTGATCTGGTTTTCTTGCCCACAGGTGTATCGGAAGCAGGCACCGCGGCAGCAGCGGCAGCAGCAGCAGAGGCAGAGGCCCCATCCAGGGCAGAAGTTTTGAAACTCTCTAGAAGTTCTCTCGTGTTGATGTTCGGCACGGCAGAGGTCGGAATGTTCAAACTGGGCCAAGTCCTTAATAAATTCTTTCCACCCCCTAGGTCTCGATACGACGGTATGTTGTGACAGGCAGTTAAGTTTCGCATTAGATCGACCATATTCGTACCGGGTAACGGATCTCCATGAAACACAAACTCTCCCAAGCCATTCCAGTAGGTTGTGTTAGAGTGATGCGACATTTTCTGCAAAGTAATTTCGGTATATTTCTTTGATTTATCCGGAGCACTTTTCAAAATCTCGTCGTACACCCTTTCTTCTGGGGTACTAGGGGTCTCTTTGAGAGCTCCCGACGGCGGCTCCTTGCTCTCGTCAGGCAGCAATAACATCAGAGAACCGGATTCTTTATCTGCTTTTTTCACAAAGGTCAGGTATCTTTGCAAGGCGGTCATATAAAGTTTTACTTTTGCATCGGAGCTCAAGCCACCGCATTCAAGTATAGTTATTTGTTTATCCACTTTGCTTTCTGTAGCACTTAAAAGGTCGTTGGAAGTTGGGGCTTTCTGATACCATTGAGCCATTTGTTGTTGAGGGACCAGGTACATCTTGCGCGTGTTATTTATAATTTCAAACTTATTAAACTAGTAATGAAAGGAATGGCAGCACTTAATAGGGCCCAGAGAAACACCCCTAAAAAAAGGGATTTTTTTAATGGCACAACGATGCTTCTACAGCAAATTGAACTGTCTGGAAGTTAGGGATATTTGGACTTTTAAAGTATTGAGAGCTATTTTGGCCAGAGCGTAAATTAAATAGTCTGGAGCCTCGCTCAGCACTGCCTTTCTTCTGCAACAGTACCCTATGCAGGGTCTTGAGCAGAGGGAGATTTCTTTTTATTCTGCACAACATGCCGGCTCTTTCTCAAATACTCGGAAAATCGCCCGTCTTTATCTTTTCATGACGTACACCACAGGCTAGTCGGGAGGAAACAATCTGGTACGTAAACGAAATTGGTCAGGCGTCTGGGCTTTCAGCTCCACCAACAGATAACCGTAAGGGGCTCACGTAGCATCCTCAAAGGCCTCCAAGAAAAATGTAACCCTCCCGAACCCGGCTATGGAGGATGGGTGCTCAAAACAGCCAGCGAGCGCTTGGCACATGGGGGGTGGGGGGGTTGGTTGGGGGGGAGACCAGCCTCCGTGTCAGCGCTCTGAAGGTGGCAGGAGCAGGCGCGCGCAGAGCCTGTCAGCTTTGAGAGTCTCAGTGTGTACAGAGATTAAGAGAGAGAGCAGGGCCTGCATTCAGGGGGTCTGTTAAAAGCTGACTGGGGCTGCCACTTGGTCTTTCTCTCTGGGAAACCTGCTACTTGAGGATTTTCTGTGAGAGGATTGACTTAGATAAAGCAAAGATTAGATAGATATTTTAAATAATCTTACCCAAAGCCTCCTCCTTGAACCGTCACCTTATCGTGGTGGAGGGGTTTGCGTGTCCCAATGATCCTAGGAGCTATGTTGTCCGGGGCTTTATGCCCCTGGTAGGGCCACCCAAGGCAAACTGGTCCTAGGTGAGGGATGAGACAAAGAGCGGTTCAACAAACCTCCAATGAAGAAAAACTTTGGACAACGTTTTCCCTTGCCCGGACGCGGGTCACCGGGGCCCCCCTCTGGAGCCAGGCCTGGAGGTGGGGCTCGATGGCGAGCCTGGTGGCCCGGGCCCGCACCCATGGGCTCGGCGGGCACAGCCCAAGAGGTAACGTGGGTCCTCCTCCCCATGGGCTCACCACCTATGGGAGGGGCCAAGGAGGTTGGGTGCAATGTGAGTTGGGTGGTGGCGAGGCGGGACCTTGGCGGTCTGATCCTCGGCTACAGAAACTGGCTCTTGGGACGTGGAATGTCACCTCTGAAGGGAAGGAGCCTGAGCTAGTGCGCGAGGTGAGAGGTTCCGCTAGATATAGTCGGACTCACCTCGACGCACAGCTTGGACTCTGGAACCAATCTCCTTGAGAGGGGCTGGACTCTCTACCACTCTGGAGTTGCCCCGTGAGAGGCCGAGCAGGTGTGGGCATACTTATTGCCCCCACTTGGAGCCTGTGCATTGGGGTTTACCCCGTGGACGAGAGGGTGGCCTCCCTCCGCTTCGGGTGGGGGAAGGGTCCTGACTGTTGTTTGTGCGTATGCAACAGCAGTTTGGAGTATCCACCCTTTTGGAGTCTCTGGAGGGTTGCTAGAGGGCATACCTTCTGGGATTCCCTCGTTTTGCTGGGAGACTTCAATGCTCGTGGGCAATGACAGTGAGACCTGGAAGGGCGTGATTGGGAGGAATGGCCCCCCCGATCTGAACCCGAGTGGTGTTTTGTTATTGGACTTCTGTGCTCGTCATGGATTGTCCATAACAAACACCATGTTCAAGCATAAGGGTGTTCATATGTGCACTTGGCACCAGGACACCCTAGGCCTCAGGTCGATGATCGACTTTGTGGTCGTGTCGCCGGACTTGCGCCATATGTCTTGGACACTCGGGTGAAGAGAGGGGCGAGCTGTCAACTGATCACCACCTGGTGGTGAGTTGGCTTCGATGGTGGGGAAGATGCCGGTCAGACCTGGTAGGCCCAAACGTGTTGTGAGGGTCTGCTGGGAACGGCTGGCAGAGTCCCCTGTCAGAAGTAGCTTCAACTCCCACCTCCGCAGAACTTCAACCACGCCCCGAGGGAGGTGGGGGACATTGAGTCCGAATGGGCCATGTTCCGTGCCTCTATTGTTGAGGCGGCTGACCGGAGCTGTGGCCGCAAGGTGGTCGGTGCCTGTCGTGGCGGCAATCCCGAACCCGTTGGTGGACACCGGCGTGAGGATGCCGCCAAGCTGAAGAAGGAGTCCTATAGGACTTTTTGTCCTGTGGGTCTCTGGAGGCAGCTGATAGGTACCGCAGGCCAAGCGAACGCGCTTCGTTGTTGCTGAGGCAAAACTCGGGCATGGGAGGAGTTTGAGAGGCCATGGAGAACACTTTCGGGGCTTCGAGGAGATTCTGGTCCACCGTCCGGCGTCTCAGGAGGGGAAGCAGTGCAGTGTCAACACCGTATATGGTGGGGATGGTGCGCTGCTGACCTCACTTCGGGACGCTATGGGTCGGTGGGAGGAGTACTTCAAGACCTCCTCAATCCCACTAACATGCCTTCCACGAGGAAGCAGAGCCTGGGGACTCTGAGGTGGGCTCTCCCATCTCTGGGACTGAAGTCACCGAGGTGGTCAAAAACTCCTTGGTGGCAGGGCCCCGGGTGGATGAGATCGCCGGAGTTCCTTAAGGCTCTGGATGTTGTAGGACTGTCTTGGTTGACACGCCTCTGCAACATCGCATGGACATCGGGACAGTGCCTCTGGATTGGCAGACCGGGGTGGTGGTCCCCTCTTTAAAAGGGGACCGGAGGGTGTGTTCCAACTATAGAGGGATCACACTCCTCAGCCTCCCTGGAAAAGTCTATTCGGGGTTCTGGAGAGGAGGGTCCGCCGGATAGTGAACCTCGGATTCAGGAGGAACAGTGTGGTTTTCGCCCTGGTCGCGGAACAGTGGACCAGCTCTTCACCCTTAGCAGAGTCCTGAGGGTGCATGGGAGTTTGCCCGACCGGTCTACATGTGTTTTGTGGACTTGGAAAAGGCATTCGACCGTGTCCCTCGGGAATCCTGTGGGGGTGCTCGGGAGTATGGGGTACCGGACCCCTGATAAGAGCTGTTCGGTCTCTGTACAACCGTGTCAGAGCTTGGTCCGCATTGCCGCAGTAAGTCGAGCCCGCTTCCAGTGAGAGTTGGACTCCGCCAGGGCTGCCCTTTGTCACCATTCTGTTCATAACTTTTATGGACAGAATTTCTAGGCGCAGCCAGGGTGTTGAAGGGGTCCGGTTTGGTGGACTCAGGATTGCGTCACTGCTTTTGCAGATGATGTTGTCCTGTTTGCTTCATCAGGCCGTGATCTTCAGCTCTCTGGATCGGTTCGCAGCTGAGTGTGAAGCGGCTGGGATGAGAATCAGCACCTCCAAATCCGAGAGCATGGTCCTCAGCCGGAAAAGGGTGGAGTGCCCTCTCAGGGTTGGGGGAGAGATCCTGCCCCAAGTGGAGGAGTTCAAGTATCTCGGGGTCTTGTTCACGAGTGAGGGAAGAATGGAGCGTGAGATCGACAGGCGGATCGGTGCGGCGTCCGCAGTGATGCGGGCTCTGCATCGGTCCGTCGTGGTGAAAAGGAGCTGAGCCGTAAGGCAAAGCTCTCAATTTACCAGTCGATCTACGCTCCTACCCTCACCTATGGTCATGAGCTATGGGTAGTGACCGAAAGAACGAGATCGCGAATACAAGCGGCTGAAATGAGTTTCCTCCGCAGGGTGTCTGGGCTTTCCCTTAAAGATAGGGTGAGAAGCTCAGTCATCCGGGAGGGGCTCAGAGTAGAGCCGCTGCTCCTCCGCATCGAGAGGAGTCAGATGAGGTGGCTCGGGCATCTGATCAGGATGCCTCCTGGACGCCTCCCTGGTGAGGTGTTCCGGGCACGTCCAACCGGGAGGAGGCCCCGGGAAGACCCAGGACACGCTGGAGGGACTATGTCTCCGGCTGGCCTGGGAACGCCTTTGGGATTCTCCCGAAGAGCTGGAAGAAGTGGCGGGAGAGGGAAGTCTGGGCCTCTGCTTAAGCTGCTGCCCCCGCGACCCGACCTCGGATAAGCGGAAGAGGATGGATGGATGGATGGATGGACCCAAAGCAGGAGAGGCTATAAGGTAGCTCGGCCCGGCTGGAACGCTGGGACCTCGGTTCTAGATTCCATTTCCCGGTCAGAATCTTTAGAAAATGCTTCACTGTTTTATACCGCACTTTCAGAAGGGCTTTCAGCAGGGAGCACATGTCCTCTGGAGAGAGAACTGGGAAGTGTGGGGAGGCCAGCCGTCAGGTGCTGCCTGACCCTGGGGGCCGAGGAAGACCCTTCAGGCCGACAGGGAATAGATTGGAATGTGCCCGGACTTGTCGAGGTAAAGGCTGTAACATGCCTGGGCTTATTTGTCAGGAGAGGGGGGCTGGGAAGTGAGTGGGGATGGTGGTGGCTTCAAGGAGGGGGCAGACATTCATCAAACTGCCCTTGACAGTTTCCTTAACCAATCAGGTGCAGGGGGTGGCTTCAAGGAGGGAATAGACATCTATCAAATGGCTTTTGACAGTTTCCTTAAACAAGTCTGGGCAGGGCGGTGCCCAAGGGACGAGACTTCTGGTATTGTGTCATAAGGAGAGGAACTTCCAGTGTGACGTCATAGGGGCGATGGGGCGGGACTTCCGGTGTGACGTCATAAGGGGGTGGTGGTGGTGCTTGTGGGGCGGGACTTCCGGTATTACGTTATAGGGGCGGTGCCTATGAGGAGGGACTTCCGGTATGACGTTACAGGGGTGGGGCTTAAGGTCATTAATCATTTTGATTGATAGTTTGACAGAACCCGCATGCCTACTACTCAACTCGCCTGAAGAAAGGGCCTGAGTTGCCTCAAAAGCTTGCATATTGTAATCTTTCTAGTTAGCCAATAAAAGGTGTCATTGTGCTTAACTTCTCACCACATCCATAATGGCTAACATGGTGCCACACCCTAGTACTACAGACTGTTACTCAATAAAAGATAATCTTCTACTTGAAATTATCCACCGAGGGATACTGGATTTCAGGGAGCATCCATATTTAACGTGAGGTAACTGAACTGACCCCCAGATTCACCAATGGAGTCAAGAAACCTGACCAGTCAGAAAGCATGGAGCACCAAGGCGCTGCTGAAACCAATGAACATATAATAGCCCAGCCATGGCCGAGAGCTCTGACAATCTTGTGAAGAATAATGTGAAGAAAAAAAGAAACTAAAATCCACAACATAAAACACCAGTGAATGGTTAAGCATTTCTGAAAGTTAATTAAATAAAACTTTATTAATGATACGACTCCCCAGTCTGACAGACTCAGAGGTGTTCTTATTATAAGGATGGACCTTAGAAAGAAAGCAATGCTTTTATTCAACTATTCATCTTTTATTGCCTGTTGTTCTCCATTGTTTTTGATAAACAGTAAGAAATGAGCTTGTGTTTAATGTGCGACTGACGTCAGAGCAGGTCAGTCCAGTAGACAACACAGGCAGCCATCTGAAGGGTGCCATCTATAAAGTTTAAGAGCGTGTGCTCCTGATAATAACAGGAAGCTGCTCCTTGAATTCAGATGGCACTGAGTGAGCGCTGTGACCTGCTGGGCGCCATTCATGAATGTAAAGGTGTGCACAACAAGGGGTATGTGCTCCTTAAAGTCCACGATATGTACAGAAGGGGGCACCGTTTGTGCTACTGAAGGGGTGCATGCCAAGGGAACTCCCCCCACAAGTCTTCGGAGTCTAATAATATCAAGTACCCGCTATGGACAACGAGAGGCCATGTCTGTCCACTCCACCTAGGGCTCCAAATGGGCTTCGACTGGCACTGACTGAACTGCATTTTCAGGTCACAATTTAATGTCAATATGTTTGACTTGTTATATCATTTTTATGAGCGAGGCTAGTTATCAATTCCTGACAGAATTCAAAAAGTATTCATGAAGTATTCACAATAAATCACACATTTTAAGTATTCAATAAGAATACAAATCTGAAGTAATTGAATACTGTATATTCACTATCTAAATACTCTTTTAGAGGATTCTGCACAACACTGGTCATCGTCTTCTTGCTTTCTAATTAAAGATGTCAGAGCACACATCTCTGTATCCCAGTGTTGGATCAAAGCTGTTAGTGTTGATTCAGGGAAGACACTCGACAGTTTGGGGTTTTGTGCTTTCTACCTCATTTGTTTCTGACTTTATCTCTTGGTGTGTTCTCGTGTTTAGTTACTCAGTTTGGTTTTCATTTCTAGCTGAGAACATTTGCTTGTATTTTCTGCAGGTTCTTCTTCTGCACCATTTGGTGTCCTCCATCTCCTGGTGAATATTAAAGATGCTCCTAAAATATTTATTAGTGAACTCCAACAACTTCTAACAAGGTCTTCATATCAAGGATGAGAACGTGTGCTGAAGTGGAAAGGCACTCATGGAAGTGACGTCTGAAATGTCTGACAATATAAACTGAGGCATATTTCAGAACGGTCAACCTTCAGACAAAACTACAGAGCAACTTCGAAAACGCAAACTCCTTGAACATGGAAAAGGTATTATATAGATAAAATATATTATTATTAATATTCTTATTATTATTTTGCATAATAAAGGCTGCATGTTTATTGCTGCCAGGCAATGGAGGACACCAGCGAGTCAGAATGTCACCACAGGACACACTGAGCTTTAACTGAATGAAAACCTCAGAGTTAATAACAAATCTAAAATAATATCAGCACTGAAACTGAACGA
Source organism: Polypterus senegalus (assembly GCF_016835505.1). Taxonomy (NCBI): domain Eukaryota; kingdom Metazoa; phylum Chordata; class Cladistia; order Polypteriformes; family Polypteridae; genus Polypterus; species Polypterus senegalus. The sequence continues at coordinate 341,344,126 of NC_053154.1, read as the reverse complement.
GTGTAAAAGATGACGACTGCTTACATGTTCTCACACATCCTCAGTGTTACCAGTGAAGTTCTCCAGTTTTAGTGACAGTCCACCTCACAACCCTAACCTGTACCTGCTAACAAACTCCTGCCGTCTTTAGATGTCATAAGAGTTTCATTCTGTGGATTCTGATTTTCTAGAAGTGTTAAGTTTGATTTCACTTCTTCTGAGTTCACATCATAGACGTGAGTCCTGTCAAATCAAACCCAACGCTTATCGAGATGTTGTTCACCAGCAGAAGGTGAGATTCTCTTTTCTACAACTTTATTTGTTTTTTGTTGCATTTCATGAATACATTTTGTTCTTCCAGTTTTGAGAAGAAGCCCACTGAAGATATCCTGTTGGCTTTGGATTTAATCAAATTATTACAGACTGTAACTTCCACATCTTTTTCCTTATTCCCGGTGTTTCTGTTTTGCAGCATTTGAGGAGGTCAGCAATGTATTTTATTCTGTAAATAAATAATAATAATAATACATTTTATTCATTTGTAGGCACCTTTCTAAACATTCAAGGACACCAAACAATAGATAAAACACAGATTATAAACTAAAGTAAAATACAAAAGTTAAAATCAGACAGAGCAATTGTAATCAAAGAGAAAAAGCCTTCTTAAACAAATGAGTTTTAAGTTTAGATTTGAAAAGTTAAAATGATTCAGTATTTCTAAGCTCAGGTGGTAGTGAGTTCCAAAGCTGGGGAGCAGAGCAACTGAATGCTCTGCTCCTCATAGTGGTAAGACGGACAATGGGGAGAGTCAAGTGGATGGAGGAAGAGGATCTAAGGGTGCAGGAGGGAATGGCAGCATGGAGGAGTTCAGACAGATATGGAGGGGTGAGGTTGTGGAGAGCCTTAAAAGTTAGTAGGAGAATTTTGAATTAAATTCGGAACTGAACTGGAAGCCAATGAAGCTGCTGCAAAACAGGAGTGATGTGGTGAAGAGGTGGCTCTAGTAATGACACAGGAGGGCAGCTGAATTCTGGACCAGTTGAAACTTACAAAGAGATTGGCAAAGAAGACCAAAGAAAAGGGAATTACGATAATCCAGATGAGAAGTGACAAAGCTATGAACAAGGATAGCAGTGGTGTGGAGAGTGAGGGACGGGGGGCGAATACGATTGACATTACGCAAGTGGAAATATGGAGACTGGGAGATGTTACTGATGTGGGACTGAAAGGATAAAGTACTGTCAAGGATGACACCTGTGGGGAAGGGGAGACAGAGGAATTATCAATAACATAAAAAATGGTCAGTTTTGGATAATATTGATTTTGTACCAATGAGGAGAATCTCAGTTTTGTCACTTGCTATTTAATTTAAGAAAGTTTGAAGAAAACCAGGATTTGATTTCTGCTATGCAGTCAATAAGTGAGGAGGGTGGAAAGGAAGCAGTTGGTTTGCTGTTAGTGAGATAGAGCTGGGTGTCATCAGCATGACAGTGAAAGCTAATGTTATATTTACTAAAGATATTACCAAGGGAACAAGGTAAATAATGAAGAGGATGGGTCCCAGGACAGAGCCCATCTCTAGTGGAGTGTGGGTAATGCCAATCAAAGATAATCTATTGAGAAGAGTCGTAAGACAAATAGTGTCAAAGGTTACACTCAGATCAAGAAGGATGAGAATAGGAATTAAACCAGAATCAGATGCCATAAGGAGGTCGTTAGTCATTTTTATAAGTGCCGTTTCTGTACTGTGGAGGGGACGAAAACCAGACTGGAACTTCTCATACAGATTATTTTGAGATAATTAAGATTGAGTTCAATAGTCACTATTTTTTCAAGAATTTTGGAAATGAAGGGTAGATTAGAAATAGGATGAAAATGACTGAAATTAGTCGGTTCGGCAGCAGGTTTTTTCCATGTTGAGGTTATTGCAACAGTTTTAAAAGATGAAGGACAGTAGTGAGAGAAGAGTGGATTATAGTAGAGATAAGAGGGACCAGAGAGGGGAGGCAGGCTTTGACCAGAACTGTAGGGAGGGGGTCCAGTTGACAGGTGGGTGGGTGGCTTAGACTTACAGACGAGAGCTGAGATTTCTGAGAAGGTAGGAAGCTGAAAAGAGGAAAATGAGTGAGTTGGTGGGTGAAATTCAAATGACGTACTGGAGGAATCCGTACAGAGAGACTGGTGAATCTTCTGGATTTTTTCATTAAAAAAGGACATAAAAGAATTGCAAAAATCAGTTGAGTAAAGGTGAGAAGGTAAAATATCCGGGGGTTGTGTGATATTATTAAGTAGTGAAAACAATGACTTGGTGTTTCCTTCATTGGAAGAAATAATGTGAGTATACTAGTTAGATTTAGTTTGGGCAATACAGTCCTTGTAATAAAGTCTATGGTTTTTGTACATCTCTTTGTGAACAAAGAGTCCACTTTTTTTATATAACCGTTCAACTTGCCAGCCTTTGGCTTTCAAAAGCCGAAGTTCAGGTGTGAACCAGGAAGCAGAAAAGGAGAAAGAAACAGATCTAGTTTTAAATGGAGCGACAGAGTTAAGAATACCATTAAGTCCAGAGGTATACTGTGAGACCAGTTCATCAGGAATGGATAAATTATCAATGTCTATAAGGGAATCAATACTAGAGGAAAGAGAGTCTAAGTTAATATTACGGAAAGACATGAGACGGGAAAGCTTAGTGTTGGAAAGTGCAAGATTAACATTGAATGAAATAAGAAAGTGATCAGTTATGGGGAGTTCATCTGCAGTACGATCAAGCGGGGTGACTCCAGAACAGCAAATCAAGTCCAACATGTGTCCTTTAGGATGAGTGGGAACATCAGGGTGCTGCTGGAATCCAAAACTCTCAAGGCAGGATGTAAAGTCTCTAGTAAGAGGGACATTGATATTATCCATATGAATATTGAAATCCCCCTGAAGTATTATGTTTGATGAAACAGCAGATAAGTGTGTAAGGAAAACAGCAACGTCGTTCAGAAAGTCATTATTTGGTTTAGGGGGGCCAGTAAAGAGTTGCAAGGATAGTAGGAACAGATCCAGTTAATTGACACACAGGAGATTCAAAAGAACTGGAGGCAGAAACAGACAATGGCAAGACGTTCCATTTCTCATGATACATTAACACGAGACCTCCACCACAGTCACAGCCACGGGGTTGAGAGATGTAAACAAACCTTGGGGAAGTGGATTCGTTAAGTTGGGAAAAATCAAGTGCATGCCCTGACTCCATTTTGATTTCTTCTGCTGGTGTCCTCTCCTTCCTTGGGCTGACGTGATCCTCACACCACAAGTCTGCTTCTAATCTGAACAAAGAGTGATAAGTGTGTGCCCTGCTTTGTTAAACAATCTAAAAAAGATCATAAAAGCACAGAATTCTCATGAGATCTGATAAAAGCTGAGGGTCTTATTGTCAGATCACAGGCCATTTTATTTTAATGTGTTTCTGTCACTTTAAGTCTCAGGTTTGTCAGTGTTGGCAGGCTGCTGTTTAAAAACGAAAGAGAAGGTAATCCAAGGAGGAACACTTTATACTACTCCTTATATTTTATTCCACGCTATCTTCTCCTTCTACAGACTTATAAGACAGACTGACATATTGTGCATGAAGTTCACAGACCGCTGATGAAGGACAAATCCTCGTGATGTGTGAGCTCTAAATGTGGAGAGTGGAGAGAAAACAAAGTGAAAGCAGTAAGTGGAGACATTATGGACGTTTATTACATTGCTGTTGTTAATGAATCCTTAGGTTGTGAGTGATAAGAATTGTAATTTGGAGGCTCACTCACTCAGTAACGTGTAACTGGCTTATGCTACACAAGTTTACATTGAGGTCGTGCAGATGAAGTGTGTGTTTAGTGAAGGAGCCATGAGCAGAGCAGAAGGCCTTCATAGGAGATCAGGGTGCTGTCATGAATTAGCTTGTCCACCCTGAGTTTTCACCAGTAAAAGTAACTCGAGTCAAGACCACCACATCAAACATTAATGAACATGATGAACATTGATCAGGATTTTACAGATGTAGGTTAGCCTCAGCTCCACCACATGCTCCTTCAGCTCCTTCAATTTAAAAGATAAAGAACTGATCGTCTCCAGCATATTGTCACTCCTAGAAATGTAGGTGTGATGATTCAAACTTATTATGAGATCTGACTGTGCTGTGTGCTGATAATCATGAACGGGGAAACAGGAGTGCAGACAGTTTACGGTGTCATCAGGGTGTGTTAGGATGAGAGTAGAAATAAGCAGAGAACAACTGGGCTGTCAGGCTCTCCTTGTTGGTTTGATTACTGGATCTACTGGCACAACTGAGAGTCTTGTGTTTCATGAAATGGTGGGCGGTGAAGACACATCAGGAGTACACATGAGGGAAAGACAGAAATGAATGAATTGGTTAATGAAGTCCTGTACCTAAGTTTAGTATCAAGTGGCATTGCTAACATAATAAACATGAACATCATATACAGCATAGCAGCGAGTGTGAAATGAACAACAATATTACATTCAATCAGCAAAGATATGAGCACGTTTACTGGAGGTCTCATGTCTGTGATCTGTAAAAGACTCCACTGAATGGGCTAAAAAATGAATGTTAAATAAGAAAGAGAAATCACTAAGAGAGAGAACCAGTTGTGCCAGTCCAATGAGGCTGTGTGATCTGACGCTGGAGATGTCGAGTGTTGAAGGCCTGTCTGAGTTCAAAGAGGCGTTTAAAAGATCAGGATTGTCACTTCTGGGCAAACTGCAATGTCTGTGACTTTCATGAGTAAAATGGCAACCAACCCAAGGTAGACCTTTATAGTTAATAAACTGTTACCTGAATTTAGGCCATCAGTTTTACATTTTTAAAGGTTTAGTTATTGTCCATACTGTTTATCTCAATGTTTTCATTTTTATTTAGAGATGTTATATCATTTTGTGGCCTGATTACCACCATGTTGTGTTGACAGCAGATTTTCATTGTCCGTTCTATGACTACTGGTGGCATGTCACTCGATGTCACAATTCTTCTGGTATAAAATAATGGTGTCCAGCTTGTAAATTATATTTATATAGAGCAAAGGAATACCTTTCACAAATACCTTTAATACCGTATAGCCGAAGGAGGCACCAATTGTTTTTTAGGCTTCTGAACTTTCTTCCATTTCACCTCACATTTTTTCTTTCCCCTTTTTTTGTTCTGCTGGCCTCAGTTCTTTATTTAGGAAATGTCCTCCTACATTCATAACTGCTTTGCTTTCCTCTTTCATCTCCTGGTCATCTCTCTAAAGTGAATCTCATACTTTCTAGGACTCACCAGTCCATAATAGTAACAAGAGAAGAGGAGAACAAATTCCAGTTGATGACCACTGGGTGGGCCAGTCTGATGCCGATGTGTTTTGGGGGGCTACAATAAGGCAAAGGTGGATGTGACAGACCACAGCTGTACCACTGATGTCTTCCAGTTTGATGACAGAGTGTCATTCCTGTGCCATTGTGGTAGAAATGATTAAAACCAAACTAGATAAGTGAAGAACTGTGAGTTCACTGGGATGAGAGAGTGCGCTTATTGTAAAGATCAGTGAGGTGATAAATAGAAATAATAAAATAAAAGAGCTGAGAGTCGAGTCGAAAAGCTTCATGTCAGCCAAAGTGTGCAAGCAGTAAATCAAGCAAAGAATGTCAGTTAACACTAGAATTACCAGAGCCTACAAAAAAACTTGTAGGTCCGTCCCACCTTAAATCGCTTCTTAAAACCGTTCTCACCTCTCCACCAGCGTCTTTTGTCATCTAAATGTGCTGATAAAAGAAAAGCTGCAAGCAGCCGGCTATTCCATCCCCCCACCGACTTACAACGTGCACAAACTTCTCCCAGCTCATGCCTTGATTGATTATCTGGGAGTGAAGTGGAGTTTTAGACTGGAAATAATAGATCATTATTTGGAATACACGGATTTCACGTCTGTTCCGTTTCTACAGTAATCTGTGTAAACACATTTTTAAAACAGAAACGTTTTTCATATTGTAGTAGTAAATGACAAAATGTAAGCATAAACTATATAATGTATGAAGCCTGAAGTCCAAATATCAAACACTTTCACAAAAGGTACAAATATAACAAAACAAGTATGCTTTTATTCAAAAATATAACTGCAGAAAAAAGCCACCTTAGCATGCCATATTGACACATACTTACTACAGCTACCACGGTAGTGTAATGGTATCAGCCGCTGACTAGTATCCAAAAGGTCATGAGTTCGATCCCACATTGTTCAGTTTTGAGAAGTAAACTGCACTTATTCTTACTATTTTAGAATAAAAACACGCATTTGATTTCAGTGTGTAACAGCCAGTAATTTATGATACTTGTAAAGGTTAGTTTTTTTTTTTCACTTTTCATTCTCAGTCTCAGTCGTGTTCAGGATCCTTCCCTACCCCCCATCTGAGAATGCTGTTTTCACATAAAGACGCGCTGTAGCTCTGCAGCGTACTTGTGACTGCATTCTCGTACCAATGCTTGCGAACTGAAGTGCCTGCGTGCACTTTTCGTGGCATTACACGTCTATTTTTTTGAGCATGCCCGTGTCGCTCAAACACAGGAACATATGTTGGTGTCCAAGAATAAAAAACAAGTGCACTTTTATTCTAGACTATAAGTGAAGAAAAAATAAAGCAAGTTACAGTAGGCGGTTGATACGACAGCTTGTGTGGTGCAATGCTAAGAACTGCTGATTTCCGATCCGTGCTATATAAAATCATCACATTCAAATATTAACAATTCCCAAACACCCTTCCTACATTCACGACACGTGTACTTGTTGCCGTGTACACACCTCTCTGTGCTATGGTTCCTATTACACTGAATGAGCACCTGACATTGTACTTTCTTCCCTAAATAAATAACATTCGAGTATAGCGCGTCTCCAAATAAATCACATTTGAGTTATAGCGTGTCTTTATGTGAAAACAGCATTGTCAGATTGGGGGGATCGTGAACACGACTGAGAGAATGGAGCTGAATTAAAAAAAAAAGCTAACCTTTACAATTATCATGCACTAGCAAAATACCCGCGCTTCGCAGCGGAGAAGTAGTGTGTTAAAGAAGCAATGAAAAAGAAAAGGAAACATTTTGAAAATAACGTAACATGATTGTCAATGTAATTGTTTTGTCACTGTTGTGAGTGATGATGTTGTTGTATATATATATATATATATATATATATATATATATATATATATATATATATATATATATATAAATAAATATATATATATATTTGCACACACACATAAACATATATATATACATATCTATACATATACATATATATACACACACACATATACATACATATATATATCTACATATATACACATACATATACATACACACATACATACATACACACACATATATACACACACATATATAAACATATATATACATATACATACATATCTACATATATACACACACAGCTATTTCGTATCAGTGCAATACGCTGCTTGTTAAAACGGATAACTCCCACTCTTACGTGCAAGTCTGCGTGGATATTATGAACTATCGTATTTGTTCAAGTTCTATTTAAATTTTAAATAGAAGGAATTTTTATTTAGTCGACAGAAATATCTTTGGTAGGAATGGTAAAACAGACAGGAATATTATTCTGAATAAATCAACTCAAACCTTAAACAACTTATAATATTTTGCTCTCCATAAAAATATATCCTGTCTAAATTATACAAGTTAGAAATAAAGTAAACATTAAAAGAACAAACATTCAAATTTCTTTACTCTTATGTAATTTTATATAAAAATAAACTTAGATTTTAAATATCCCAAAAGATTTTGCTCTCCATAAAAATATATCCTGTCAAAATTATACAAATTCAAATATGAACATGCTGCATAACAAAACCTGGAAATATAAATAAAATGTGTTCCTTTCAGCAATAACAAATCAAATCATTCAGTTGTCTTTGCTCATATGTCATTTTAGAGCTGGACGCCTGGCATCTTTTTTGGCCACAGGTTCGTTTCTGTTTGTGTGAGGTTCTGTGTTGTGGAGATTCTCAGGATGGATTGCAGGTGCTCATCAGTGAGGCGACTCCTGTGTGCTGTTTTGTTAGTCTTTATCACTGAGAAGAGCTTCTCACACAGATATGTGCTACCAAACATGCACAAGGTTCGAGCCGCATGTAGACGGACTTTTTTTGTTCTTCAAAGTCACCAAAGCGCCGTGCAAACTCAGTGCGCCAGTTTATCAGCAAAGTGCGATTTGGGAACACCGTAGTGACGACTTGGTTTAACATTACTTGGCAACAGGGAAAGTGGGGCAAGGTGCACTGGTGCATTTGTGTCTCCCATAAAAGCAGCTTCACTTGAAATCACTTTGTGATTGTGCACGGTAAAACGTCCGCTGAAGTGTCAGATTCTTATTTAATTCTTCTGCTTTCTGTATCTTCTGCATTGCATTCAGGTCTTTCAGGTTACCCTGATGTTTTGTCTCATAGTGCCGTCTTAGATTAAATTCTGTAATTACAGCCACATTAGCTCCACAAATGAGACACACGGGTTCAGTAAACATATACTCAGCCTCCCATCGGTTTTAAAGGCTCTATTTTCAGAATCAACTTTTCTCTTCAGCATCGTGTGAGCTAGCTTCGCAATAACTTGCAGCATCATAAGCTAGACTTGATTAACGCGTAAGTGTTGGCAAGGCAGCTGAAGCGCTGCATTATGGGATCTGTAGTTTATTGTGTTACCAGCGCTTCATATACCCGGCTTTAATAACAATAATACAGTATATAAAATGATCTCGGGCGGATATAATTACACGCCGGGCGGATGTGGCCCGCGGCCCTTGAGTTTGACACATATGGACTAAATAGAACTTGAAAAGATATATTTTTTCAAATGTGATCGCGCAATTCAGATAGAGTTGACGCAAGACTACAGCCTGCATGCCTCAATAAGTCATCCTCCCTCGCTCTTACTTTTTACCGCTCATCTAATGAATACACTGAGTATGGCTTTACCAAAACAATCATTGATGGCTAATAAAGTATCCATTATTCGAGTATGTAGATCGGGATATATATATACATATATATATATACCCGTATCGCAGCGAGAAGTAGTGTGTTAAAAAGCTAGAAAAGAAAAGGGAACATTTTAAAATAACGTAACATGACTGTCAATATACAGTATTTGTTTTGTGAGTGTTACTGAGTGTTGCTGTCATCAAGGATTTGATTATCATTATTTCTTTCAATCAGGTTCGTATTTGTAGGATGTGTTGTGTTCAAGTTACATTCCGTGTTTGTCAATCGCTGTAAAGATGACAGGTTTCATTCATCGATTCGTTTCTTACTGCATCAATAAACAGCTCGTCTTCTTCTTTATCTGAGACCTGACACACTGCATGCACGGGTTTTTTACACTGTCTTCCTTTAGCGGACATTGACTTTTTCCAACGTGTGCTTTGTTTCCCAGTAGCTGGATTTATGAATATGCTTATCAGACGCTTCATATTTTTGCTGCCTTTTCAATTGTGTAATTCGGTTTTGTTCAGCTCTTTGGAACTGTTGCTTTTATCTGTGCACGCGCCAGTTCACGGAGCCACTCGTGTACATGCATCGAAGGTTCCCAGCTGTGCTGGTGCCATCTCGTGCTATGTCCATGGCTGTATTTAATGTTACCTTAGTCCTGGCACTTAAAACTTTCTCTCGCAGTTTCGCTGAGTTTGTGTCAAACACCACCCTGACCATCTCATCTTCCTCTCCATAAGCACAGTCCTTCACCCGTGAATATTTAGTGGCAGTTTGCTATTGGATTGCCGCTGACGGACGGCCTTATATGGGCAGGCACTAAATTACAAACGCCAGCGGCAGCCTGTCTATGAACTTAATTTAAAGTGTAGGTTTACATCGTGCTTTGTTTCCGAAGTAGCAGAACTCATGAATATGGTTGTATATGTCACTCGCTCGCTTCTTATTGTTTCGCTGCCTTCTCAATTATATAATGCATGTTTTCTTCAGCTTTTTGAGGTCTTCCTGGTTTTCTATGTACTTGCGTGATTACGTGGGAGGCGTGATGATGTCACACGAAACTCCGCCCCACGGCGTTCAAGCTCATCTCCATTACAGTAAATGGAGAAAACAGCTTCCAGTTATGACCATTACGCTAGAATTTCGATATAAAACCTGCCCAACTTTTGTAAGGAAGCTGTAAGGAATGAACCTGCCAAATTTCAGCCTTCCACCCACACGGGAAGTTGGAGAATTAGTGATGAGTCAGTGAGTGAGTGAGTGAGTGAGTGAGGGCTTTGCCTTTTATTAGTATAGATTTACACTGGCTCTTACAGACTGACTGAAATCAAATGTATGTTTTTATTCTAAAATAGTAAAGTACATGCAATATTATTTGAAAACGAACAGCGTCAGATCGGGTTTGAATACACGCTGACGCTGTTACAGAAGGAGCCAGCTTATTCAGTGCAGCAGTTTCAACGCACAGTACATGCGATATTATTTGAAAACAAACAGCGTCAGATCGAGTGCATATTCAAACCCGATCTGACGCTGTTCGTTTTCAAATAATATTGCATTAGTGCGATGATGTTTTACATATATTGTCTCTTTCATTCATCTTGAGGATTGTAATCAGTGACCGCGTGTTTTTTCCCCGATCTTGCCAGTTCGCACATGTTGCTGTATGGTGCTGTTTCTTTTGTACTCCAGGACATGCAGAGGACAGAATAGTACAGAACAGTAAGTTCAGCGCTATATGCAATCAGACAGACAGACAGGCAGAGAAGGCACTAGATATATAAATAAACAGGGAAGGCACTGTATAATAGATATATAAAACAGCTAAGGGATAGATATATAGATAGGTAGGAAGGAAAGGCACTATATGATAGGCAGACAGGGAAGCTCCTAGATAATAATAAAATTACTGTTATTACTATATAGACAGGGAGTTCAGGCAGGCAGAACGGCGAAGGTTAAAAATAAATAAATTTTCTCTCCAGCGGGGAACCTTTACAAGTATCATAAATTACATCGGCTGTTGCAGACTGAAATCAAATGTATGTTTTTATTCTAAAATAGTCAGACTAAGAGCAGTTTACTTCTCAAAACAGAGTGGTGCAGGATCGAACTCACAACCGTTTGATTCCCAGTCGGCAGTTGATTCTATTGCGCCACGGAGGCAGTTATAATAAATGGGTGTCAATGTCGCATGTTAAGGCGGCTTTTTGTTTCTGCAGTTATATTTTTAAATAAAAGCGCAATTGTTGTGTTAGATTTGTATCTTTTGTGAAATTATTTCTTTGATACTTCAGACTTCATACATCATATAGTTTATGCCTACATTTTGTCATCTACTAGTAGAATATAAAAAACGTTTCTGTTTTAACAATGTGTTGACACAGATTACTGTAGAAACGGAACATACATGAAATGCGTGTGTTCCAAACAACGATTTATTATTTCCACTCTAAAACTCCACTTCACTCCCAGATACTCAATCAAGGCCTGAGCTGAGAGAAGTTTCTGCACATTCTAAGTCGGTGGAGGGATGGAATAGCCGGCTGCTTGCAGCCTGAGTTTATCAGCACATTTAGATGACAAAAGACGCTGGTGGAGAGCTGTGAACGATTTTAAGAAGCAATTTAAGGTGGGACGGATTTATGAGTTTTTTCGTAGGCTCTGGTAATTCTAGTGTTAAAGCCCCGGGGTTATTAACATGTAAACACAAATGATATAAATGGTGGTCTCTGCTCCTGTCATTTGAAGTGTAGATGACGCAGTTTTATCTGTGAGTTGTTTTACACACCAGTCTGTCAGAGGAGCTGACTTCACAGGTACAATGAGCTCTTCTTTGTGTTTCAGCCATGAACCTTCAGATGCGATGGACTCTTCTTATCTTATTGTTTCTACACAACACAGATATCTCCTGGGCAGGTATGGATGGATGGCTGGTTATATTTTGTTCATTTTTAGGTGTTCATAGCAAAGTTCAGCAGAAGCAAGTCTCTTTACAAAGAATATTTATTTATTTGTAAGCTTTTTTGTCAAAAAAAACTAAGAGAAAGAATTTAATTGTTGTTTGTCTTATGGCTTGCAATAGTTTAAACCTAGAAAAATAATTTAAGGACAGTTTATTCTACAAGAAGTCAGAAAGATGAAATGATAATGAAGCATTTATGAGTAGGCTAACATGGTTTTCATTAACTTTTGTCATTTTTTTCTAATTTACAAATCACATCCTGGTCGTCACTCCACTCTTGTGGTTTCCTTTCCAGACAGCTTCATCATTGTCAGTCCTTCTAAGCCCGTCGTCACTTATGTCGGTGAAGATGTGGTCCTGCCAGCCTCCCTCTCACCAGCACTTAATGCTGAGGAGTTTGAAGTGAACTGGTTTACAACGGATATCAGCACACCAGAGCTGTTATACACCAATTACAATATCAGGAGACAGAGTGACACAAGAAGAACTCTGAGCATAGACAACCTCAAGAACGGCAACGTGTCTCTAATAATCAGAAATGTCCGTGTTTCAGATGATCATCTCTACAAGTGTCTTGTGTACTCTGAGCAAAGAGATGACGGGACTCAGGTCTCACTCACTGTTGAAGGTCAGTGTGCATTTGTTTCTAGTTGTATTATGGGATGGCACAATGACTCAGTGGCTAGATCTACTGCCTGATGAAGTCCATGTCCACTTCCCATGAACACTTGTTGTCAGTGTAGAGTTTGCACTTCTACCTCCTCATCAGGTTTGACTTTTTTTCTGAGTTTTATGATTTTCCTTTCAAATAGAAAGACATATGAATTGGATTAACTGGTGATGTTAAAGTCGGGTAATATGAGTGACCGGTTCCCATGATGAGATAAGGACGATAATAATAATAATAATAATAATGAAACAATTTATTTATGTAGTATATTCCTCCTTCTGCTGCCTCGCAGTTAGGAGACCCGGGTTCACTTCCCGAGTCCTCCCTGCGTGGAGTTTGCATGTTCTCCCCGTGTCTGCGTGGTTTTCCTCCAGGCGCTCCGGGTTCCTCCCACAATCGAAAGACATGCAGGTTAGGTGGATTGGCGATTCTATATTGGCCCTAGTGTGTGCTTGCTGTGTGGGTGTGTTTGTGTGTGTCCTGTGGTGGGTTGGCACCCTGCCCAGGATTGGTTCCTGCCCGTGACCCTATATTGGCTCCAGCAGATTCAGCGGGTTAGAAAATGGATGGATGGATGGATATTCCTCCTTATCAAAGCTCTTCACAGAAAGAACAACAGGGAATATATGACATTGGAAACAAACACTAAATAAAGACAAATACAGAATATACAAAGAACTGAAGTAAAATAAAAGTTGACAAACCAGAATAAATAACAAAAATACCATTAAAAATGAGAAAACCTTGAATCAGTAACATTGTGTGATACAAATAAACATCATCTCAGGTGGTCCTGCAGCCCTGAAACTCTACAAATGATATAAGGTGTATAACTAGATATGCTAAAACATAACAGGTAAATAATAAACGGAGCAAGATTATAAAAATAACATACATAAGGACAAAAACAAAGAAATTATCACAATTATAATATTTAAAAAATCAAAGCCTACACTCCCAAAAAAAACAACCAAATTCCTTTATCTGAGCAGTTCATTCCTAACCGTATGCCATGTCAGCTGATGTTAAAGTGTTTCTTCTTCTTCTCTTCACTGATCTTCCACTCTTTTGTGTTTCATTAGTTTTAGGTGCTCAGCCCTCCATTTCTTTGAGCTCCACTGAAGGCCAGAAGACCCGACTGGAGTGCAGTGCTGAGAAGTGGAACCCCCAACCAGAAGTCACCTGGAGGGACATGAATGGGGCAGACGTGACGTCACAGTCCACAATAAAGTCAGAGCGGGACTCCGAGGGTCTTCTGAGAGTGAGCAGCGTCCTCCCGGTGAAGGAGGAGTACAACGTGTTCAGCTGTCTGATGAGAAGTAAAGCACCAAAGCCAGACTGGCACTCCGGACTTGGCATCTACAGTACGTCATTAATAGTGTGGCACTAGCAGCATTGGCACTTTCTTTTTACACAGAATGTGGCACTAAAGCACATATTTGTACATCAGCTTATAAAGCTAGGCTCCCATTTACTAATTAACTAGAAAATCAATGTAGTAACTAATTTAGTGTTAAACGATGTGCCATATGCACATTAAAAGAAAAGATCCATAAGTGGAAATGAAATATGAATAAGAGTTGGAACTTTGAAATACAGGAATTCACATCACCACACACACACGTGAACAAATCTACAATGTCAGGTACAGTTGGCTAGCAGTGCGACTTTGAGACAAGGCCATCGTGAAAATAGAAAAATAGTAAATTCAGTTGTGACACAGTCTAGGAGTGGACCTCCATATATATCTGTGTCACGTGATTCAAAGATATGAAAAGTAAACGTGTAGATTAAAAGACGTAGGAGACAAACACTGGAGGAGAACGACACTGAGTGGACATTAATGGAGGTGAGATACTGGATAATTGATGATGGAGAACGAGAGGGCTGATGGACACGCTGATGACATGGCTGTGAAGGTGTGTTTGGTCAAAGGCTCCAGCTACAGGAGCACATCATCTGTGGTGTAAATGCAGGCTCTCATGATGCTCCCCTTAGCATGAAGGAGTCCCACTTGATGGATTCTTCTGTGTGTTCCTCACCTGAACCTCATTCCTGTCTCACAGACTCACACGTCTTCCTCTCATTTTGCAGGTTTCTCCCCAGGGGTCTCTGGCTGGTTGGTGAGTTTCTGCGTCTTGTTGGTTCTTTGCTTAGCGGTGACTCCCCTGCTGGTCATTCAATGGAGAAGAATGAGAGGTGAGGACAGAAGATCTCACATCGACATCAGAACAGACTGACTGCTCAGTAAATGGTAAAGTTATTCATAAAAAAATCATCTTTATATTCTTTTTTGTCTTCCATAGAAACAAACACCAGATATGATTCAA